>NC_132878.1:6378109-6465609 GCF_030463535.1 Salminus brasiliensis | reverse complement strand
GTGTAAGACTGCTTCTACAGAGCGGTAAATAATATGAATGAGTGCTGGGGTCTGAGACACGGGACAGTTGGTTCAGGTCAGTGTGGGGGAAGTGAGGGATTAAAAAAATAGAGAGAGGGAGAGGGAGAGGGAGGAGCTGGATGAAAGTAGGCTGGACGTAGCATGTACACACACACACACACACACACACACACACACACACACACACACGTCAGAATCGAGTGCGTTCACTCCAAATAGCTCCTGCTCTGTGGGTTTTAAGAGTTAGAGGCGCTTTACCTCTCTCTGCTCACGTCAGGACACTTACACATACACACTCACTCACACACACATACACACACACACACACACACACACACACACACACTCACGCACACGCGCACACACTCCCACGTGTGTATCCTGGCATGCCGTGGCTGTGTGTGAGAGTCTGAGGAGGATGGCTGTGTGTGTGAACCCTCAGACAGGCAGAGATTAGGTGAGTTATCCCTCTCTGTGTTTCTCTGTGTTTGACAGGAACAGTGTGTGACAGTGTAATTGAGTGTTTTCCAGCCGTTTGTGTCGCTGCGCTTTGTGGAGAAGAGTGAGGGCTTCTTCTTTGAATGGCTTTTGAAGTCCTTTCTGAGAGGGGCTTTATACCCCTGCTCTCTCGTTATGCTGTCTAGACTGGATAAATTAGTCGTGAGGACTCTTATTGTCTGCGGAATTTGACTGCCTAAATAGATTACAGCACCACTGCTGCTAATAACACACAACCCTCCACTGCGCACAGCTGAATCAGGGCTGATGTTGTGGGTTAGAGGTGAAACTGCTGGAAATGTCATTAGTGCTGGGCGACATATTGCATGTACCGATTTACTGGCATGCCGTAATACTGTTTTTTCGATATACACTATATACATGAATTTATTCAGCTACTTTGAATTGCATCCTTTGCACACACACATAGCTTGTCTAGTCCTTGTAGAGAAGTACTGCCAATAGAAAAGGAGCAGATAAGCATGAACCTATTGTCATTATGCCTAATGCCAGGTGTAGGCTAGAGGGGTATAAAGCCCCCCAGCATTAAGCTGTGGAGGAACTGTGCTCTCTGGAATGATGGTGGTGGAGCTCCATCCAATACTTTTGGGTTAAGTTGGGGAGTTGGGTATGATGATGATGACATTTTGACCTCACTAACACTCTTGTCACTTAATGCAATCAAATCCTCACAGCAATGCTCCTTTACAATAGTAGAAAGCCTTCCTCCCAGGACAGTAAAAGCAAGAGAAAGTATTCTTAACACTCTTGATTTTGGGAGAAACAATGAATAAGCAGGTGTCCCAATACTTTTGTCCATGTTGTATTTTTGATAATAGGTAATTAGCACAATATCCATGATATTACCTATACAATAGTGGCATTTTTACATATGGCCAATGTCAGACAAAAGCCTTGTATCTCCAAAATGGCAACTTTACAGGAGAAGGAAAAAAACCTTCTTAGCTTCGATGTGAAAAGATTGTATTCCAGGTGATTTGGGGGCATTTCCATTGGCCCATTCATCATGACATTTAGATACAATGTAAAGAACAACTGCTAGATTAACATTATTCCAAAAAGTGAAAAATAACAGCAGCAATATGCTGTAGATATACAGCACTAATAATCACATTATCTAAAAGCAATGAGAGGGTTTCTACTGTAGAAGCTCTAGATCTCATCAGAACAGATGCAGCTGAACATAAATTCAGTAAAAAGGAGAAACAAGAGCTTCTCATTCTGAAGAAAGAAAGTAGTGAGATCTTGTCGGCGAGCTAGTCTGAAGAACAGAGCTCGGTTTCTCCAGGATTCTCCTGGACACCCCCCAGTCCAGCCAGCACAGCGTGGAGGATGTGTTCAACTCCATCAGCAGCAGCAGCAGCAGCAGCTCACCTGATTTACCATCATTAAGCCCTGATTTACCACCAAACCAGGTGTTGATCTGAGGAGAACTTTAAATAATACTAGACTCCATGAGGAGAACTTTGGAGGTGTTGTAATGAAGAACACAGTGATGAAGAACCACCACCACCACTTTCTGTATTCATTTTATACATATTTACTCAAATAACTTTTGCACTGTACTCAATATTAAGGATACAGCCATACATTTCATTTGCTGGACACTTTAGATTGTTTAGAAAGGTCAAAACACATAAAAACTGAAGCTCCTTTCAGGAAATGTGTTTTCTGTTTGGTTAACGTTTACATTGCAGCGCAAGCTTACATTTACAGTCATTTGCAGTAGTGCAACACAAGCTTATTACCTGTTAAGTTAATGCACAATTATGTACCATTTGTCCATTAAAGCAGCTGCAGGATCATGCTGATGCTCCACTGACTGTAACGGGGAGAACGGCATCTCCGTCATTCCCACTCCGGGCCGGAGAGCTGCTGCTGCTCTGGAGCTCTGGTGGTGGTGGAGCTGCACTATGAGACCTCTCTCTCCCTAACCCAAGTCATATCAGTGTAAAATCCTGTAGTATTACTCTACCGCCTCAGCCCACATGCTTCTTTACCTTCAGATGCTGCTTCTAGAGCTCTCAGCCTGTCCAGAAATGCATGTGTACAGCTGTCTGTCCATGAGGGGGGCGCACTAAACACGAGTTGTCCTCTCCTGTAGGGGATCCCAGGAGCAAAAATGACCAGTTCTTGCCTAGTGCTGCTCTATTACCACATAGTGTCATGCCTGGATGCCAGGCTTGGTTAAATGTATCGATGTTGTCTAGTAAGACATGTAAGTGCATCCCTCCACTCGCAGCCTCTTCTCGTACTTCTCCATGAAATTTTAAATTGTTGATCCTCCTTGCAGTAAAAAAGTGGGACACACTTCTCCTTTAATTCATTTATACTGCAGATTACAAATGCCAGTTACAACACAGTGTGTGTGTGTGTGTGTGTGTGTGTGTGTGTGTGTGTGTGTGTATGTGGCCAAGAGAAGCATCTGTGTGTTTAGATGTCTTAGTCTATGATGCTGTCAATTAAAAAAAAAAAACAGCGTTGCCTTTCCCATGGCAGACTGGGGTTCGATTCCCATCACGCTATACTGACAAGGGTCCTGGGGTGAGATTCCTACATCTACATACTCCTCCCTGTGTAATATGAAGGAAAATAAAAGACCCCTCCACTAAAAACAACCTTACTGTAGACAAGTGCAGTGTAGTAACACTATATGGACAAAAGTTTTGGGACACCTGCTCATTCATTGTTTTTTTTTCCCCAAAATCAAGGGTATTAGCCCATGTCTGCTTCATGTTTATCTGCTCCATAGAGACCTATTTTTTTGGCAGTACTTCTCTACAATGACTAGACAAGCTGTGCATGTGTGTATGTGCATTTATACATCTGTGTACAAACACAATAGGTGCAATCTAAAGTAGCTGAATGCATTCATTAGAAGGGGTGTCCATAAACATTTGGACATGTAGTGTATGAATATCCAAATGTTTGTGGACACCCCTTCTAATGAATGCAGTCAGGTACTTTAAGCTGCCACCATTGCTGACACAGATGTGCAAATGCACATACACACATGCACAGCTTGTCTAGTCATTGTAGAGAAGTACTGCCAAAAGAATAGGTCTCTATGGAGCAGATAAACATGAAGCAGACATGGGCTAGAGGGGTCAAATCCTCACAGCAGTGCTTCTCTAAAATCTAGTAGAAAGCCTTCTTCTTCCCTGGACAATAAAGACAGTTACTTTAGTTTTTTTTTTTATATCCCCTTTATTAAGGACAAAACAATGCATGACCAGGTGTCCCAATACTTTTGTCCATATCACAAAGCTAGGAACCACTCTATCAGATACTAGCACTGCCTGTTTTTCGCTTGTCTGTATTGGATATTATCAGCAGTAACAGTGTCCCGACAGAGCCGCAGATTTGTCTGTTATTCTGCTCCAGTGAAACACAGAGCCCCGAGTCCCTGTGGGCTCCCTCCTCCAGAGAGACTCAGGTGAATTAACGCTACAGTAGATGTTCGAGCAGCGCATCCCAAAGGCTACAGACGGGAGAGCCCCGGAGAGACGAGCCAAATCGATCTGCTGGTGAAATTCTCCATCATTAGCTGGCAGAATGTCTTCTACAGCAGTACGAGGCTTTGTTCTAACTCCACTACGATACAAATGAAGTTGCGCTGGGTGTGTTTTCGTCTTTTTGAGCACAGTCAATAAATCAGTCCTGCTGGATTAGCACTTTGAAAAGTTTCAGTGAGAGGCTCTAATGATGGCCCAGCCAGTTATTTTCTGGCACTCGATTCTGATCCAAGTAACTTAAAAGAAAGATTAACTGAAAAAGCGACACACCAAACACACACACACCAATAAAAGGCGAATGTTGCAAACAAATAATTGAAGTCCGGCACAAGAACCTTTCTAGAAAGAGCAGAAAGCATCAGGTATCAGTGGCTATGAGGCTAATGTAGCTAACATGTAATGGAAGTCTATGTTACCAAAACCTTTCCAGAAGACATAGAAGGGATCAGGTACTAATGGGTATAAAGCTAACATAGTAGCTAGTATGTATTTGAAGACTGTCACCAATAATCTTTCTATACAGGGCAAAAAGGATCAGGTGACAGTAGCTATGAGGCTAATGTAGCTAACATTTAATGGAAGTCTATGTCACAGAGAACCTTTGCAGAACATACAGAAGGCATCATGTACCATTGATTGCAAGGCTAATGTAGCTAACATGTAATGGAAGTCTATGTCACCAAGAATCTTTCTAGACAGGGCGAAAATGATCAGGTAACAGTAGCTACAAGGCTAATGTAGCTTATATTTAATGGATGTCTATGTCACTGAGTACCTTTCCAGAGGAAATAGAAGGCATCAGGTACCAGTGGCTATGAGACTGATGTAGTTAACATGTATTAGAAGTCTATGTCACCTAGAAATCTAGAAAAGGTGGAAAGATTAGGTAATAGTAGCTACGAGGCTAACGTAGCTAACATTTAATGGATGTCTATGTCACAGAGGACCTTTGCAGAAAGTACAGAAGATATCACATACCATTGATTGAAAGGACCATTGAAAGGACACTATTATTAAAGATGCAAATGCAGCGGCGAAGGCGGCAGGAGAACTTGCAATGGTGTATGTTGGCATAGCAACGCATCATCATTTGTGTTAGTACAAAACGGGCTAGTACGCTAACATATTATCCTACTAATGTACTAACCTGTTGAGAGAAATATGCTCCTTTCTAATGTCACTTTTAAGTCTCTGAAGATCCAGTCTCCTGACTCCTGAATCTGCCTCCTGTATGCCGAATTTGGGTACATAGACTATACCTTAGATTATTAGTGAGTAGGAACGCAAGAGGTCTTCTAATATTTCCAGCATCCCTTGAGGTTTTGTTATTTTTTTGTTAATTAGCTCTAAACATCCATTTAAAGGATCGTTAAAGGTCTAAAGGCACCCAGTTTTACATCTGCCGTCCTTCCAGCCACGATGGTTTCAGTGTTTCACTTAGGTAGTTCATCTCGTAGTGTGACATTAAAACACCCAGAGTTACTGTCAGCTTTGTAGACCTTAAGATCAGCATTGGCACGTGGAACTGTTAGAAGGTCTTCAGTTCAAGTCAGTTTAATGCTGCTCCAGTTAACAGCATGGTCACACTGTTGACTGTAAAAAGCTATAAATAGCTGGAATTCTTCAGGCTGGTATTTCTCTCGTTGGCTTTTGCTAACAGTAACAGTAAGGTCGGTGTAAATGTACAGTATGGGGCTGGTATTCCTGTTGCCTGTATATGTGTATACTGTAATTCCAGTATATACAGTAATAACCTCTGTGATATAAAATTCTGGTATTATTCTGTAAATAGGGATGTTCTATCTATATGTCTGTCTGTCTATCTATCTATCTATCTATCTATCTATCTATCTGTCTGTCTGTCTGTCTGTCTATCTATCTATCTATCTATCTATCTATCTGTCTATTTGTCTGTCTGTCTGTCTGTCTGCCTATCTATCTATCTATCTATCTATCTATCTATCTATCTATCTATCTATCTATCTGTCTACCTGTCTGTCTATCTATCTATCTATCTATCTATCTATCTATCTATCTGTCTACCTGTCTGTCTATCTATCTATCTATCTATCTATCTATCTATCTATCTATCTATCTATCTGTCTGTCTGTCTGTCTATCTCTCTATCTATCTATCTATCTATCTATCTATCTATTTGTCTGTCTGTCTGTCTATCTATCTATCTATCTATCTATCTATCTATCTATCTATCTATCTATCTATCTACCTGTCTGTCTGTCTGTCTATCTATCTATCTATCTATCTATCTATCTATCTATCTATCTATCTGTCTGTCTGTCTGTCTGTCTGTCTGTCTATCTATCTATCTATCTGTCTATCTGTCTAGCTGTCTGTCTGTCTATCTATCTGTCTGTCTGTCTGTCTATAGATTCTGTGATATAGAATCCAGATATTATTTTGTGCATCTTCCTATTTACAAAATGTGAGAAAAAATGGTCAGTCCACAGCAACTACACAGACTTCTATACAAACTGGTGGGACTATTCTTTGGTAATAGAATTTGCTAATGTTTTACTTTAAAATGCCTAAAATGAATGACCATAATTCAGATTGTTCAGACTGGATCAGACCTCCCTGAGAATGATCCCAAATTCTGTGTAGAAATATCCGCAGAGGGCTTTGTCATCCACTGGCCACCGGCTGAGTGTCCAGTGAGGTGTGGCCTATGCGTTTCTGCTGTTCTCTTACTATAGAAAGTTTCCTCTGTAGTGATGAATGGTGTTTCTGCTGCTGAGCCTGTGTCCCGTTACTTCTGCAGTGAATAAAGACACTCTATAGCCAAGCAGGGAAACTGTCTCCATTCATCATCTCTCTGTGTGAAAGGGACGGCTGAATCGACAGTGGCCTCGAAGTAAAGGCCACTGACTGGGGAGCATTTCAGTGAATCTGTTTTGTTGGGGTTGGAGCTGAACTGCCCGGAGTGTTCATGCTGTAGACAGGATCTTTTAACCCTTGGAGTTCTAGACTAACTATGTTCTAGACTTAAAATCTAGACTAAAAAAAGTATTCAGACACCTGCCCATTCATTGTTTCTTCCAGAATTCGTCCACTACTGTCCAGGAAAGGCATCCTACTAGATTTGGAGCTGTGAGGATTTGATGTGAGATCAGGATGTTGAATGATCACTACCCACGTCATCCCCAAATCCCAAGTACTCAATCCATAGAGCACAGTTCTACTGCTCCAGAGCTCAATGCTGGGGGGCTTTATACCCTCCTAGCTCATGCCTGGCATTAGGCAGCATGGTGCCAATAGGTTCATGTTTATCTGCTCCAGAGAGTCCTATTCTATTGGCAGTACTTCTCCACAAGGTCTAGACAACCTGTGTGTGTGCATTCACACATCTGTGTCAGCAATGGGTGCAACTGAAAGCATTCATTAGAAGGGGTGTCCACAAACATTTGGACATTTAGTGTATTTTTACTGGTATGTAAGCTTTCAGACTGCTCCTCACTGCTGCGGGCTGGGAATAATGTCCATTAACAGCCTAAGGGAATGCTCGGAAGTTGCTCTCTAATAGACGTGTTTTAAAATCTGGTGAATATAATAATATACATGTTTTTTTGGTGAACGGTCCGTAGGTTTGAAGTGCGTGCTACTGTAAACTCATGTAGCCCTTTTTCTTTCCAAATTCTATTCATCATTTAGCATCTGGCAGAATGTAGGGCAAGTGCTGTTCTTACAGACACACTGACATGGGTTCCCCTCACTCGCTTTCCCTTTCTCTCTCCCCTGCCTCTATCTCTCTCTCTCTCTATCTATCTCTATATATATATATATATATATATATATATATATATCTGTCTGTCTGTCTGTCTGTCTATCTATCTATCAATCTATATATATATATATATATATATGTCTATCTATCTGTCTGTCTGTCTGTCTATCTATCTATCTATATATATATATATATATCTGTCTGTCTGTCTGTCTATCTATCTATCTATATATATATATATATATATATATATATATATATATGTCTATCTATCTGTCTGTCTATCTATCTATCTATCTATCTATCTGTCTGTCTGTCTGTCTGTCTGTCTGTCTTCACAAAATGGGATTTCAAAGAAGAAATGGAGAAAAGAAATAGGACCCCCTGTAAAACCCTAGCAGATTAACAGCACTTAAAACTTCAAATCTTCAAATGACAGTAGAGCATCAATCTCCACTCGCTTCAGATCTGAAAACATCCACAGGCGTTTGTGTCCATCCTTCCTCTGCGACAAGACAACTAAACTCTGTGGGCCCAGACCTTAACATCATCAAATGTGTTTGGGAGGACTCGGACAGTAAGAAGCATCTAGATTAGACTAGTCTAAGACTGAACTTTGGAGGTGTGGACAAACCTCTTTGCAGATTTCAGAACTCCCCCACCATCATGTTTAACAGATGTGGTGCTGTGCTTTGGATCTTGGGTAGGAGGTGTGGAAAGATCTCCCTGCAGATTTCTGCAGAAACACTGAATGTGAGTGTTGAGGTGTTGAGGCCTCAGAGTTATTTTCTGTTGAATATGTTTTTGCACTGGTTCTGAAAATTAAGAACTCGTACTTAATGAGTTTTCTGGCTGGAGACTCAAGTGAAGGGGCTCTGACTTTTTCACTGCACTGTATCTATCTGTATATCCATCCATCCCCATCACTTGCTCTCTCTCCTTCTCTGTGCACCGAATGTTTGACACTCCTCCAACGTCAGTCTTACTCTCATAATCTAATCTGTAGTTATGTAAGCTGCTCATCCCTGTGTTGTTTCCGAATCACCTCCATCACTGGCGAGTGCTCAGCTGCACTACATGTTTATCAGCATGGCATTTGTTATTGGATTTCTAATACTGATATTAGTTTTATTATTAGATTTGATTTCATTATTTGATTTTGAGATGCTGTTTCGGTTGCCTTACCTAAATGACCTTGTTGTTTTTCTCTAATGCAGTAGCACCATTACCTGGAGCTGTGATGTAACTAGATGGAAATGTGCAGTTTACAAAGCCATAGTTTGGCCAAACATCTAATTTAAACAATATTCCCTCTTTACGTTAAATGTAGCCAGTCAGCCAAAGACATGCTTGGTGTCTGAAGTTTGCCTTTTACACTGGAGCTACAAGGCTAATGTCGCTAATGTAGCTACAAAATTATGGAAGCTTATACTTCACCATATAGCAAGGTGCTGATTGCAGGCCTAAGAGATCACTCATGGCCATGATGTAATAGAGTGTGATGATATGTATGAAGCAAACTTATACTAAATGGACAAAAGTATTGGGACACCTACACATTACACCTACAGGAGGTTTTCTAGCACCCCATTCTAAACCCATAGACGTTAATATGGAGTTGGTCCCGCCTTTACAGCTCTAACAGCAGCAGCAGGTCTGGAGCTCTGCAGCTATTAGAGACTTTTCTGCACTCTGACCTCAGCACTCGGCCCTGACCCTGCTCTGTATGTAACTTTATGTGGTCTTGCTGAGCTGCTCTCTGTGGTTCCTCCTAAACGCTTCCACTGTTCAATAATAACACCACTCACAGCTGATGGAGGAAGATCTAAGAGGGAGGAAAGTTCACCAGCTGACTTCTTGTTGTTGGTGCAGCGTTGTCTCCTATTACATACAGAACCACGCTGGAGTTCAGTGAGCTCTTTAGAACCTCCCAGTCTTTCACTGATGTGTGGAAGAAAGGCAGACTGCGTGGCTAGAGCCTTGATTTTATACAGCTGTGACAACGGGACTGAATAATATAACTGAATTCAGTGATTAAAAGGTGTGTCCTAATACTTTTATTGGGATATAGGCTATGTTGGCTGATTGATTACATTTAAGGTAAAGTGAGAATTGTGTTTTGTGCTGGATCTTTCATTTTAATGTGGACTTAGAACCTTAAAGGATCAAACCTCAAATTCAGATGATCAGTATCTTGAAGCTGGGAGGAACCTTTGTAAAACTAGACTTGCATTGGGTGGATTTTTGGGGGGGAGGAGCTTAAAAATGCTACTGTTAACTTGCCTGCTGTTATTAGTATATATATATATATATATATATATATATATAGAGAGAGAGAGAGAGAGAGAGATCAGTGGCTAGGCTACCAGTCAGGATTGGCGGCCAGTGATGGAGGAAGTTATGATAATGTATCTTTTATAAACAGCTTGCCTAAACGGCTGTATAAACTCCTCAAAAAGTTCAGCAAACTGAAGACCCACTTCTTCCAAAAGCACTGAGTAGAGCACTGGCTTCCTGTAGCTGCTACCCACATCAGATTCTGACCCTGACGCTGGCCTACAAAGCCAAGACTGGACCAGCCAGCCCCTCTGTACTTGATGGCGATGGTCAAAACCCCGATCTGCTCCAAGAGCTCGGCTCGACCCCCCATCCTTTAAGATCCACAGAAGACGAGCGTCCAGACTTTTTTCTGTCCTGCACCAAATGTTGGAACGAGCTTCCCCTGGGAGTCCGAACAGCAGAGTCCAACGCTTGCTGTCTTCAAACCCAGACTGAAGACCCTCCTCTTCTGAGAGGACTTAGGCAGAGTGTAGAGTGTGTTAGGGTCTCCAGACTGACCTCTGTATTTAGTAGAGTCTAAGCTTAGAGCTATCCTCTGGATTCTAGCCGATACAAACTAGCTGAGGGTATTTTCTGAGTGAACAGCGAAGAGCTTCTGTAAGTCGCTCTGGAGAAGAGCTTCTGCTAAATGCCATCAATATAAATGAAAATGTAAATGTAGAGCACTAATATCTATTGAGTGCATGACTAAGCACTTTTGTAAGTCGCTCTAGATAAGAGCATCCGCTAAAATAAATAAATAATAACTATCAAATGTGAAGAAATGTAAATGTAAACATAAACACAACATAGATTCTGTCAATCCGAGGAGGCTAAAGGAAGTGAGGCTGCACTACAGACCCCTGTCTCATCAAAATTACAACTTTACAGGAGAAGGAAAAAAACACCTTAACTTTCAATTGAAGTCAATGTAAAAATATTTTAATCCAAGTCATTTTGGAGCATTTCTATTGGCCCATTCATCAAGAAAGTCTGACACAATGTAAAGTACAACAGCCAGATGCAGATTATGTCAAAAAGTGAAAAACAATGTTTTTTGAGTGACAGCCTTGATATTAAACACTAGCTTTGTGCTGGAATGGCTTTTTAAAGAAACCCCCTAACCCCCTAAACCCCCTCATCAAACTCTCTCATCAAACTGTCTCCAGCTATAACACGTCTATGTTTGGCTTTAACCGGGGAAACGGTGGCTGTAAACCATGTGTGTGTGTGTGTGTGTGTGGGGGGGGTATTGGAAGGAAAATGTAACCTACTTGTGATTTTGGTCAGTGTGTCATGGTCCGCTGCCTAATCCAACTGGCACGACACACAGCCAGTCACACACTGCCCAGAGCGCTGCCAGGCTGCCGTTTTGTGTGTGTGTGCGTGTGTGTGTTTTGGAGCGAAAGTGGCTGGCAATGTGGGCCCACTCCAGTGTTCCCTGGAGAATAAGAGACAGTCGTGTGTAAACACAAGATACATGGCACACACTGTGACATTTGCAGAGGTGTGTGTGTGTGTATTTAGTTTTGGTTGTTTTGTGCAGCCTACACTGAAACTGAGCTGAATTTACTTGACGTGTGTATTATTTCAGTGACACACAATGCACCCGTTGTGTGGGGCGCTAGACGGCTCCCGTTACCCTGGAGCGCACGTTCGTCGGCTGTTTGCAGAATCTTGTGATTCAGGCAGTGTGTGTTTAACTGCCTGCTTAGCATTAGCATACTTTGCGTTGCTGGACGAGGTAGGCATGGTCATAGTCGAATTTAATAGCTAATATGCTGTGTGTGCTACACACACGATTTGGACAAAAGTATTGGGACACCTGCTCATTCATAATTTCTTCTGAAATCAAGGGTATTAAAAAAGAGTTGATCCTGCTTCTGTTGGAGTAACTGTCTCTCTGTCCAGGGAAGAAGGTGTTCTATTTGAATTTGGAGGAATATTGCTGTGAGGATTGGATTGCATTCAGCGACAAGAGCGTTAGTGAGGACATCCCACCTCATCCTCAACTCTCCAACTCATCCCAGATCATTTCCAGAGAACACAGTTCTTCCACTGCTCCACAGCTGAATGCTGCTAGGGGGTTTTATACCCCTCTATAGCCCACAACTGGCATTAGGCAGCATGGTGTCAATGCATTCATGTTTGTTGATCTGCTCCAGAGAGTCCTAATCTATTGCCAGTACTTCTCTACAGAGACTAGACAAGCTGTGTGTGTGCATTTGCAGATGCAATGGGGGGCAACTTAAAGTAGCTGAATGAATGCACTCATTAGAAGGGGCGTCCACAAACATCTATCTAGCACTCAGGCCGTTAGTATCTAGGCTCTCTAGCTCTCTAGCTGATACTTGCTAATGTTATGACATTATCCTTTAACCTTCAACACACACTTCTGCATCCTCATTCGGCCCCTCTTCAGATACCCATGGGTGCTGGTTGTGCGTCAGAATGTCAAGCGCTGGTTAGCATGTCAGTGGGCTGGCTACTGTAGCTTATCCTTTGCGATCTGTGTGGATGCCCAAGATCAGGCCTGAAGTGTCATAATGACAGACAGTGAGTCAGCAGAAGGCCACCTCACCCCCGGCTTGCTCCTCTGCTGGCCTGTGTGTAACTCAAAGGGTAACTCTGGCCTCCAGGGGCTGGCATGCTCAGATCCAGAGCAACCGAAGCATAGACGTGACATTTCTGACTTGTTCTGTAGTTCTTAGGACTGTCGCGTGTTACACTGCTTTTGAATGCCTTGTTTGGTTGTATTCGGCCTGTTTGTCACATGGAGTCCTCATAAAAGGAATAGTTTAGAATCTTAAATGGACTTTAATAAGCATTGTAAGTAGCAGCAGCCACCTTTAAGTGTGAATTTAGTCAGTAAACAGCCATGTCAAATATTTAGGACATCCCCTGAAGAGCTGTATGTATTTTCATATTATAGTTGGCTCCATGACTTGGAAATTCTTGGCAATGGCAATTCTTGACTTGGCAATTCCCATATTATACTCTGCAATTGGGGTGTTGGCAAAAATGGCTTGGGCCAATTCCCATATTATACTCGGCAACCAGGGTTTTGGCAAAAATGATTCAGGTCAATTCTCATATTTGGTCTGAAACCACAATGTTGGTGAAAATGGCTTGGGCCAATTCCCATATTGTACTTGGCAACCGAGGTGTTGGCAAAAATGGCTTGGGACAATTCCTATATTATACTCTGCAACCAGGGTGAAGACAAAAGTGGCTTGTGCCTATTCCCATATTATACTTAGCAACCAGGGTTTTGGCAAAAATGATTCAGGTCAATTCTCATATTTTGCTCTGAAACCACGATGTTGGTGAAAATGACTCAGGCCAATTCCCATATTATATTCTGCAACCGGGGTGTTGGTAAAATTGACTTGGGACGATTCCTATATTGTACTCTGTCATCGCCATCATATACGGCATACAGATAGCAGCTGGAAAGGGATTTCAGAATGTCTCAGAACCGTTAGAAATCAGCTGTTCCATTGTTCGCTAAATCATTTACCAGTGTGAGAACATTTAAAACACCTGCCAACATGACAAAGTCTCCAAAATGTCTTAAAATGTCTCCTAAAATGTCATTACAGTAGCAGGTAGCAGGTAGCAGGTAACCCTTGCTGTAAAAAAAAACACATCAGAGTAAGACTACAGTGTTTCAGAGATCACCTAGTAGTGGTAGTACATTGTCCGTCTGGAGGCTGGTCTCGAGACCATAAATGAGTGGCCTTGGTCTCATCTCGGTCTCATCTCGGTCTCATATCGCTCTCATCTCGGTCTCATATCGCTCTCATCTCGGTCTCATATCACTCTCATCTCGGTCTCATATTGGATTAATCTCGGAATAATCTCGGTCTCATATCGATCTCATCTCTGTCTCATATCGATCTCATCTCGGTCTCATATCGCTCTCATCTCGGCCTCATATCGGTCTCATCTCAGAATAATCTTGGTCTCATATCAATCTCATATCGGTCTCATCTCGGTCTCATATCAATCTCATCTCGGTCTCATATTGGTCTCATCTCGGAATAATCTTGGTCTCATATCGATCTCCTATCGGTCTCATCTTGGTCTCATATTGATCTCATATCGGTCTCATCTCGGTCTCATATTG
Organism: Salminus brasiliensis; assembly: GCF_030463535.1. Lineage (NCBI taxonomy): Eukaryota > Metazoa > Chordata > Actinopteri > Characiformes > Bryconidae > Salminus > Salminus brasiliensis. The sequence continues at coordinate 6,451,364 of NC_132878.1, read as the reverse complement.
ATCTCATCTCGGTCTCATCTCGGTCTCATCTCGGTCTCATATCGATCTCATCTCTGTCTCATATCGCTTTCATCTCTGTCTCATATTGATCTCATCTCGGTCTTATCTCTGTCTCATATCGCTCTCATCTCTGTGTTATATCAATCTCATCTCTGTCTCATATCGCTTTCATCTCGGTCTCATATTGATCTCATCTCGCTCTCACCTCTGTCTCATGGGGTGAGGTGGGCTCGAAAATAGTGAAGTCCACTGCCACCGTACACCGGGTTGCAGAACCAGTGTACAACACTGTTTGTGACAAAAGTGAACCACAGGTTCAAGCGGACACTCATTTCTCACGTTCGGTCTGAGCTTACTAACCTTTCTGAAGCTCACTATGTTCAAGGTGAGAAATCAAGGTATATCTTTCTTTGCCTACAAGCCTACAGCTTTCTATGGTCTGGATATGGAGTGCTGGCACACGTCAAGACTCTAACTGTTCTAACTGTTCCAAAAGACAAAGGTTTTTCATAGGGTGTGCTAACTTCTTCACGTGACTAGATAACAGTGAGTTATGCAGTGCCAGAAAACACACAAGCAAGTCTATTAGAGAGAACCGAACAACCTGATACACTTGAACATGCATTCTTTTAACATCTGGATCCTCTGATGTGGTAAAACGTGAGCTCTGTGTAGACGCCTGGAATGGGAGTTATGTCGAACTGTGCCGAATAACCACAATTATGACATGCAAATGTCCGACAACCTTCAAATATTTGGTTATCAGACCATGAAATTCCTTATTAGTCACAGTCTAACTCAAAGCAGGAGATTATGTTCCCGTCTTCCATATTTTTCCCATGTGAATGTTGGGAGGCCGATTCCAAACAAGTCCTTAAAGCCTACACTGAATGTTTCACTATAAGCACGCAGTCTGAGTTACCTCTGCTTGCCTTCTGTACGTCTCTAAATTTAGGATGTGGCAGCTTGGGTCACGTGTTGCTTGTGTAAGCGGGAATGTCGGAATGGGCTTTTCAGATTAATTTTGGTGAGATGTGTAAGTAGTTTAGAGGCAAGGACAGAGCCAGCTGTTGGCCACAGGCTTGTGGAAGTGTGGAAATGTGTGTGTGTGTTTGAGAGATGTGATGCGGAATGACGCCAGATGTGCAGCCAGATTCACACCCTCATTATATTACATTACATTACATTACATTTCTTTAGAACGTGTCACCACTATTCAGTCTGATTTGAATGATTGGATTTGAATCAGAATTATTGTTGAAAAACGCTGATTAAACAAATGTGAGGGAACTGTTTACTGGGGATGTAACCCAATAAAGATCCAGATACGGTAAGTATCAGATACGAATGGGAGGAGCAAAGTGGTTATTATACTTGGCAACCGGGGTATTGGGAAAAGTGTTTCGGGCTGATTCCCATATTACACTCGGCAGCTGGGATGTTGGCCAAAAAAAACGACTCGGGCCAATCCCCATACATTCTGACATGGCCAGGGTGTGCATTTATACATGGTGGGTATTCCTTTATGTAACACTCCAGGGCTTATTGCACCCATTATGATGTATTACTCAGTAACTACAGGCACTTCTGTACAAACTGGTGGGGCTATTCTCTGATAGTAGAAGTGTGTATTAACACTTTCCGTCTGCCATCGGGCCATAGGCTGTTTAAGGGGTTAACCAGGGTAGTGGCATTGAGATCACTACACTACTACACGCTAAATAGCAACAAGTAGAGAACAGATACAGATACACATACATTCAAATACACTTTAGCAAGAGCAAACATACAGCTCTGGAAATAATTAAGAGACCACTTCATTTTATTTCTTAAATCTGCATCTCTACGTGTTTGGCAGTTATTGTATTCCAGGCATTTCATCATACAAAGCTGAGTTAGCTGAATCTGCAGACTATGAATGGCACAAAGTCCCAACAGCAATGCGAAAGACTAGTGGAGAGCCAAAGACATGAAAGCTTGGCAGTCAAGCTTATTTCACCAAAGTGATTTCTGAATGCTCTCAAATTATTATTATAATCATTTCTTTGCATTATTTGAGCAGTTATTTTAGAGCAGTTGTCATTTCTGCAAATAAGTACTCTAAATAACAATATTTTTATTGTTGCCCATGGTTTATGGTTTTATGAAATACAACGCAAAGGTTCCTTTTTTGTATAAAAATGAATTTGAATTCAATCAAATAAATGAACAAACTGCTCCAGTCGAACATGTTTCTGAAGATCGTTCAGTGTGAAAGCTATTCTACGACCGAAATATTGGAATATCCCATTTTATACAGTTATTTGAATGTAAAAGACCTGTTTGCAGACAAATATGAAAGAAGCTGACCAATAATGGCTTTATACACAAAAGTAACACAGTGTATTTGACGCTGTCATGAAAGTAGAACCCAACAACTCATTTCATATAAATCTCAGTGCAGCAAGATTATTAACCAAATCCAAATTTACTGTTTGAGATGCATCTATTCCTGACACAGATCTAAAATCAAAAGATGTGTTCAAAATCCACGGAAGACGAGCGTCCAGGCTTTTTTCTGTCCTGCACCGAAGTGGTGGAACGAAATTCCCCTGGGTGTCGAACAGCAGAGTCCAACGCTCACTGTCCTCAAACCCAGACTGAAGACCCTCCTCTTCTGAGAGGACTTGGGTGAAGAGTAGAGTATTATGGTCTCCATATTGACTTGTGTTTAGTAGAGTCTAAGATTAGAGGTATCTTTAAACTATTAGTCTATTCTAACTAGCTGAGGTTATTTTTGGGTAAATAGCAAAGCACTTTTGTAAGTCGCTCTGGAGAAGAGCGTCTGCTAATTTCCTTTAAATGTGACTGTAAATGTCTAACATTAGTTAAATAGTAGCTTCAACTATTTCTTTTCTAACCTGTCGAGTAAAGCAAGAACCCCAGTTTTAATTTTAGCCTCTGAACCATGTGTTCGACATGCAGTTAAAAAAGAACGATTCTCATCTAACATAAAACCCAAATATTTATAAGAGGAAACTAATTCTATTGGTTTAGATAAGATAAGATAAGATAGTCCTTTATTAGTCCCACAGTGGGGAAATTCTCAGTGTAACAGCAGAAAAGGGATAGTAAGACACTCAGTTACAGAAACATAGATAAATAATTTACACTATATACACAATATAAATAAGAATTAAAAAAGCAATAACAATATTATTTACAGCAAATGACTCTTAATTGCACATGGAGGGGGGGGGGGGTATTGCACATAGTATTTTTACATTGAGGGATGTATTCCCTGAGCATGTGTGTGTAGTTAAGTGTGTGTGTATGTGGTCCGCCGGGAGCAGTGCTGGTTGTGCAGTCTGACGGCAGCAGGAAGGAAGGACTTGCGATACCGCTCCTTCACACACTTGGGGAAAAAAAATGAAGTGTGCCTCCTAATGATATTTGTGTGTACCACAACAACCACATGACAACACTCTGGAATGTGACCCTGCACCGAACCCTCAGATTTAAGGGTTAGGTTAAGATTAGGGGAAGGTTAGGGTTAGGATTAGGATTTAGGATTTATTCAAGGGGAAGGTTAGGGTTAGGGTTAGGATTTAGGATTGATTCAAGGGGAAGGTTAGGGTTAGGGTTAGGATTTAGCGTTGATTTAACAGTAAGATTAGGTTTAGGATTAGGATTTAGCGTTGATTTAACAGTAAGATTAGGTTTAGGGTTTAGGGTTTGGATTGATTGAGGGGGAAGGTTAAGTTTAGGGTTAGGGTTAGGATTTTGGGTTGATTTAATGGTAAGATTAGGGTTAGGTTTAGGGTTAGGATTGATTCAGGGGGAAGGTTAGGGTTAGGGTTGATTTAGGGGGAAGGTTAGGGTTAGGTTTAGGGTTAGGATTGATTCAGAGGGAAGGTTAGGATTAGGATTAGGATGTAGGGTTGATTTAATGGTAAGATTAGGGTTAGGTTTATGGTTAGGATTCATTCAAGGGTAAGGTTAGGATTAGGATTAGGATATAGGGTTGATTTAATGGTAAGATTAGGGTTAGGATTTAGTATTGATTCAAGGGGATGGTTAGGGTTAGGATTAGGATTTAGAATTGACTTAATGTTAAGGTTAAGTTTAGGTTTATGGTTAACTGAAGGTTAAGGTTAGGTTTAGGGTTGACTGAAAGTTAAGGTTAGGGTTTGGTTTAGGGTTAGGGTTGATTCAGGGAAAGGTTAGGTTTAGGATTAGGGTTAGGGTTGATTCAGGGGAAGGTTAGGGTTAGGGTTTATGGTTAGGATTGATTCAGGGGAAAGGTTAGGTTTAGGTTTAGGGTTAGGTTTGATTCAGGGGAAGGTTAGGGTTAGGATTAGGATTTAGGGTTGACTGAAGGTTAAGGTTAAGTTTAGGATTATGGTTAGGGTTGATTCAGGGGAAGGTTAGGGTTAGGGTTAGGGTTGATGTAAGAGTAAGGTTAGGGTTAGGATTAGGGTTGATGTAAGAGTAAGGTTAGGGATAGGATTAGGTTTAGGTGTAAGGTTATATTCAGTAGACTCTAAGTAGCCTCTAAGAAACACCATAGCAACTCCATTGCAACTGCACAGTAAAAAAAAGGTAGTGCACCCTCAATTGGTATCAGTGTGTGTGTCACCTGTTGATCCTGAATAAGGTATTCATTTTGGCTGAGGTCCCTAGCGAACACGTAGCGCCACGGCTTCTCTGGAGGCAGATTTTAAAGAGTTAAAAGGTCAGAAGAGAAAGGCTCTGAATGGAAATCTCTGAAAATACTCTCAGCTCTATTCTATTCAACGTTCATGTTTTTGCATCATTCCTTCCTCCCTCGTGAAGCCAACTGTAATCAAATCTGATTTCATTTCGGCTGTGCCCGTGGGTGTGTTTTCATTTGCCTCACGAAACCCATTTGTGGTATTTTCACATCGTGCTGAACCACAGCTGTTTGTCTGCTGCCTCTGCCTTTTTTCATTTATGCAAAACGAGGGCCAAAATCATTGCTTCTGTTTTCTTCTTCTTTAAGCTTCTTTCTGTATTTTTTTGATGAAGCTGAATTTGCATCTCATCCCCCTTCCTACACAGGAACACACACGGCCAAATACACTGGCCTCCAGCTCTGCAACTGTTTATTTTATGTTGGTCCTGTTTGAGTTTACATTCCCAGTGTAAGTATAGTCCATTCCAGAGGTTAAATACACACTACTTTAAGTGCTGGGTTTGGTGGGGTTGGGGGGGGGTACAAAAAGCTCAGCATTTTTTATTGTGTGTAGTCAGCAAAAAGGCCATGCCTGATTCAAGCCTGAGCGTTTGGTTGATTTTCCCCTTAAAAAGTCTATAGGCCACCAGCGGGCCGAATGTGCTGTTACACACTTCTAATACCAGAGAATAGCCCCATCAGGTTGCACAGAAGTCCCTGTAGTTACTGAGTAATACACCTTAGTGTGTGATAGGCCTTGGAGTGTTAAGGGGTTCGAGTTTTAAACACCATATAAACAGTGACTGGCCTGCTGTGTCCTCAACAATATATCTGGTTCTAAGATTTTGTCCCTCAGATTTGTCTGGTTCTGTGACTGTGTCTTCACATGCTGTGTGGTTCTGTTTATTGTGTCCTCATAATCTGTGTAGTTCTGTGATTATGTCCTCACAGGCTGTGTGGTTCTGTGACTGTGTCCCCACAAGCTGTGTGGTTCTGTGACTGTGTCCCCACAAGCTGTGTGGTTCTGTGACTGTGTCCCCACAAGCTGTGTGGTTCTGTAATTGTGTCCTTACAATCTGTGTAGTTCTGTGATTGTGTCCTCACAGTCTCTGTAGTTCTATGATTGTGTCCTCACATGCTGTGTGACTCTGTGATTGTGTCCTCACAGTCTCTGTAGTTCTGTGATTGTGTCCTTACAATCTGTGTGGTTCCTAAACTGTGTCCTCAAAAGCGTGATTGTGTCCTTACAATCTGTGTGGTTCCTAAACTGTGTCCTCAAAAGCTGTGTGGTTCTGTGATTGTGTCCTCAAAAGCTGTGTGGTTCTGTGATTGTGTCCTCAAAAGCTGTGTGGTTCTGTGATTATGTCCTCACAAGATGTGTGGTTCTGTAATTGTGTCCTCACAAAATGTGTGGTTCTGTAATTGTGTCCTCAAAAGCTGTGTGGTTCTGTGATTGTGTCCTCAAAAGCTGTGTGGTTCTGTGATTATGTCCTCACAAGATGTGTGGTTCTGTAATTGTGTCCTCACAAAATGTGTGGTTCTGTGATTGTCCTCACAGTCTCTGTAGTTCTGTGATTGTGTCCTCACAATCTGTGTAGTTCTGTGATGTGTCCTCAACAATATGCATGGTTCTACGATTTTCTCCCTTAAATTTTCTGTTATTGTGTCTTCACAAGCTGTGTAGTTGTCACAATGTTTTTCCTCCTTTAACACCTTTCATGAAAATCACACGTTGGGTCTCTTTCTGATGGTAGATGCTGTCCTTTGACATCAACTATGGCAACAAGAGCTACCTGTAGATACCACATTCAAGAGCAGACCAGACTAAAGGTCTGAGGTTTAAATAAGACAGACTCCTTCAGAATAATCCTCACTAACCATGTTCTGACCATCTGCAGCTGATGTTCTTTCTCCTCACAGGAAAATCAGGAATTTCTATGAATTCAGTTTTATAAATGATGATTAAAGATGTTTCTTCAGTTGTGTGAGTTTAGTTAGATCATCTCCATCTCTCAGTATTGATCACATGAAGATCAGATGTCCAAATATTTCAATATATATTCATAAACACAAAGGTTTTCATGGAGTGTCCTCATTTTTTCCAGATGACTGTACCTATTATCTGTCCCATTCTATGACCGTGTCCCCACAATCAAAGCAGTTGTGCGAGTGTCTCTACAGTCTGTGCTTTTGCCAGACAAAAACAGCACAGATTTAATTTTAGACCATCTTTCCATTTGTTCGCAGAAGAGGAGATAATTTTGCAGACATTTAAATTTTTTTATAAATGTTTTTTAAAATGTTTTTTAAAGGTTTTGTATAAAAACTCTTTATTTTACAGGAAAATCAGGAAAAATAAGACAGAACCTTTTAATACAGAATGTGAATTGAAATCACGGGTATTTAAAGAGTTTCTCTGGCTTTTGTTGGAGTAACTGTCTCTACTGTCCATATGAAAAAGAAGCCTTCTACTAGATTTTGGAAGGAGCATTGCTGTGAGGATTTGATTGCATTCCGCGACAGGAGCAGCGTTAGTGAGGTCAGAATGTTGGATGATCCCCATCCCACATCATCCCAAAAGCACTGGATGAAGCCAACCATCCATCATTCCATTGCTCCACAGCTCCTCAATGCTGGGGGGCTTTATACCCCTCTATAGCCCACGCCTGGCATTAGGCAGCATGGTGCCAATAGGCTCATGTTTATCTGCTCCAGAGAGTCCTATTCTATTGGACTATTCTAGACAAATGATGTGTGTGCATTTGCACATCTGTGTCAGCAATAGATACATCTGGAAGTTTTTTGGGCATTCATTACTCACTATCATTACTACATGTGTAATAATGGATGTATATTAATATTGATAATCCTATAGCAGCATGAAAGTAGAAACTCTGGATGTCTTTGGGAATATTTCGAGGGGCGAGTTTGGACCTGTAATTTGAGGAACCACGAGCAGGCCTGTATTTACCTCCTCCAGCTGTGACCTTTAGCTCAAGGGACCAAAGCTAACATAGTGGGACAGCAATAATTTCTCCTCTATATTTACTGTCCTGCTTTATGCCGTACCAAACCCCTCCGTTTTAGCTCTGCTCCGCTGCGAGCGCTCCTTCTTTCACCCCTTACGCTCTCCATCAAGGCTTTATTTGTTTAGGTGTGAATGGCCGAACAACAGTGTCACGGTGTCAAGTGAGTGAAAGTCACTGCTGAAAGCTATTGCTCGCTCTCTCTTTCTATCTCTCTCTCTTTCTCTCTCTCTATTTCTTGAGTAGTTTATGGCCACCTTGACTTGGGACAGCTTTGTAAACTCGCTTGCTCTTTCTCTCTGGCCTTCCTCTTCTTTGCCTCTTCTCTTTCTCCTGTATTTGGAGGAGTGTTTCTTGGCAGAGGTCTCGGAGCTCGGTTGCCAGTTGCTCTCTGTCACCCGGTTAAATCCCGGTGATTTATGTCTAGCCATACAATGGTTCCTTTTGGTCCGGACCCACACAGGGTCACCTCCCGAGGCTGCAGGAACTCCTTTCTGAGCTTTGATTAAAGTGGGATTTTCTCGTTCCCATCGGTTGTCGCGGAGATGTCGTCCTCAGCGCGTTTAGAGACTTTAGAACTTTAACACGAGCGTGGAAAGGAGAGAGAGGAGATATACAGAGGGCCTAACCTCATTACTGCAACTCACAAGACCAGTTCATGCCAGGACTGAGTCCCAGGACAGAGACCAGTTCATGGCATTAGAGGGAGGAGGAGGAGGAGGAGGAGGTTGGCACTGGTCTTTGGAATTAAGGTTGATCGTGGGAGCTGGTGGAAAGGGAGAAAGAGTGAGAAAGTTAACCCCTTCAATTAAAAAGTGGTCATTTAGTCTGGAGAGGGGAGCAAGGTGGCAGGGGGAAAATTCTGGGGGACTTCTGGCTGGGGGGCTGGAGCAGTTGCATCCCTGCTGTTTGTGGATGACCTGGAGTTGGCCGTGTCTAAGACCATGGTTGTATACCAGAAGAGGATGGCATGCTCCCTTAAGATAGAGGTTGAGAACCTACATAAAGTAGAGTCATTGTAAGTCTGGAGATCTTGTGTCTGAATCATGAAGCAAAGCTCTTGATTCACTGGTCAGTCTACTTTCCTAGCTTCATCTCTGGCCACAAACTCATGTAAGGTCACTGGGCTCGCTCTCCATAATAGCCCAAGGAGCTCTGATATCTGGTATCAGGTTCGAAATCAAGAGGTGACCGGTTCTCTTTTAAGGATGACCCCAGTTCACTTCCCTTTGGAGGTGTAGTTGGCTCAGTCAACTAGGAGGAGACCCCGAGGAAGACCCAGGACCCACTGGATTGGTTATGCACACTACATGTCCAGATATTTGTGGACACCCCTTCTAATGTTTGGTTGCACCCATGGTTGACACAAAGGTCTAGTCCTTGTAGAGAGGCAGTGGCAATAGAGTAGGACTCTATGGAGCAGATAAATTAACATGAACCTATTGGCACCATGCTGCCTAAAGCCAGGTGTGGGCTATAAAGCCCCCCAGGATTGAGCTGTGGAGCAGTGGAAGAACTGTGTTCTCTGGAATACAATCAAATCCTCACAGCAGCACTCCTCCGAAATCTAATAGAAAGCCTTCTTCCCTGGTTTTTAATACCCTTGAGTTCAGAAGATACAATGCAGGTGTCTCAATACTTTTGTCCATATAGTGTATTTGGCAGTTTCTGATCGCTGGCTGGTTTACACAGTGTGTTTATTGATTTATTCACAATAAAATGATGCAATTCAAGGATCACAACATCTTCTCTGGGCCAGCTGAAGACAGCCGTACTTAGTATTTGCACAGACATGGCAGAACATTAGCATTCTGTACGAGAGCAATGAGAAATGCGTTCGGAGCTCGGAGGGAATGAGCTGCTGATGTGGGGTTTTCACTCACTGTTTCAGTAACGATTGGCTTCATTTGAGGTTTGTGCCAAAGCAGTTGAGAAAAACTGTGAGAAAAACTTTTTGGGCCAAAAACCCTCTTAAAGCTGTTGTAAAACCATTTTCAGGCAACAGACATTCTCATAATCAATATTTTATATAATCTCCACTGTCGGTAGAGTTACTTTAAAAATGTATTCTGTTACAGATTACACCCTCTTAAAACATGCAGTTCAAGCTGGTTTCAGATGGTCTAAGCTGATCTTTGATGGTCAAGGTGGTTGAAATGCTGCTCATCCAGGGGAAAACATACCCTATGATGGTAAGCAAGTTCTTGACCAACATAGTGTATGTTGCTTTGGTCATGCTGGTCATGTTGGTTGACCAGATTTGTCATGCCAGTCATGCTGGTCAAATAGCTTGGTGATGCTGTTTAACCAGCTTGGTCATAGTGGTCATGCTGGTCAACCAACTTGGTGATGCTGATCATGCTGGTCAACCAACTTGGTGATGCTGATCATGCTGGTCAATCAGCCTGGTGATGCTGATCATGCTGGTCAACCAACTTGGTGATGCTGATCATGCTGGTCAATCAGCTTGGTGATCGCTGATCATGCTGGTCAAACAGCTTGGTGATGCTGGTCATGTTGATCGACAAGCTTAGTCATGTTGGTCGTGCTGGTCAACTAGCTTGATCATGCTGGTCAACCAGCTTGGTCATGCTTTAGACCAGCTAAACCAGCTAAATCATGCTGGTCAACCAGTTTGGTGATGCTGGTGATGCTTTTGGTCAACTAACTAGTCTTTCTGGTCAACCAGCTTAGTCATGCTGGTTGTGTTGGTTGACCAGATGTGCCATGCCAGTTGTGCTGGTCAAATAGCCTGGTGATGCTGGTTAACCAGCTTGGTCATGGTGGTCATGCTGGTCAATCAGCTTGGTGATGCTGGTCAACCAGCTTGGTGATGCTGATCATGCTGGTCGACCAGCTTAGTCATGCTGGTCATGTTGATCGACAAGCTTAGTCATATGTTGGTCGTGCTGGTCAACCAGCTTGGTCATGCTGTAGACCAGCTAAACCAACTAAAACTTACCCAATGCTGTTAAAACCAGCTGTTTTTACTCAGCAGGGGTATTACCTGTTCAAAAATATTTATAAATAAAGATAAAGTTTATCATATTTATAAATAAAGAATAAATAAAAGAAAAACTTAAATCGAAACCAAATACCAGACAGCTGTGAAACAACCCCCTCTCCACATGAAACAGTGTGGTCTCATGGACCAAATCACATATCCCCAAAATGTGAATTTAAAAAAAATATGTATTTTGGATTAATATTTTGCTCCTTTAATCATGAAAGTGTTCAAGCAAACAGCCTAGATCAGCATGAACTCCATCTCCGTCTAAAGAAAGGGTCTAAATTGCTTTATGCTGGCGTATGCTGGCGTATGCTGGTATTTCTAGCAGGGCAGTTTAAAGGGCAGTTAATAGAAACTAAAATAAAGAAATAAAAATGGAGCATTTGAGGAAGATTCAGCAGGGCTCCTTTTACAGACTGCTGAAAGCTAATGAAAAGAGAATTGCAGAGGATTGCTGCAATTCTGGAATCCAGGCACCAAAACATGTGGGAGCTCACTGAGCGGTGAAGTCATGCTCTGAAAACAAATGAAAAACAAGCCCACTTTAGCTGCGAAGTTCGATTAAAAGTGAACGCAAGCAAAATCCAAATGAAGCCGCCTACTAAAGAAGCCTGAAAAGGGTTGAAAGACCATTCATTCGACTCTGTGCTCTCAGATATGAGGCTTTATCCTCTAAACGGGTGGGATTGGAGCCTCAGTTAGGCGGATGTTCCTGGCTACACGTCGTTGTCCTTGGACCGTTGGCTCTTTAGTAATTTGGATGGATCGCTGTTGAGTTCGACTGACTTTAGCTTGAGCAGATAGCGTTGTTTAATGGCCTGATAAAAGCAGCCATGTTTCAGATTGTTTTGCCACTCAGTCCGACTAAAGGGGGCGTGTCCCAGCGGGAAACGTGACGTCAATGCATTCTACCTCTATAGACCAGGACAGGGAGTGTGTTAAGGTGAAATAAGAGCATACACAAGCCGAAGTACGAGGCGAGTACCGTATTTCATTTACGGCCGTGCTGTTGCTTCACCCACAACCTCAAATCAATCAAATCAAATCAAATCAAATTTTATTTGTCACGTACATAGTCATACACAGTATAACTTGCAGTGAAATGCTTTTTTGACAGTCTGCTCACATCAAGCTATACAATAAAAATCTACATTTAAACTTAACTAAACCTTAACTTAATGAAGTAAAGTGCAAAAGTGCAAAAGAAAAATAAAATAAAAATGAAGAAAATAAAAATAGAATAAGTTACATTTAAGTTAAAGAATAGAATATAAAAATGAAAATATAGAAATATAAGCAAAAAAAAAAGTACAGAATACAAATATACAAATATATATACAGAGATGAAATAGTGCGTGTCTGTGTGTGTGTGTGTGTGTATATATACATACATATACATATGTACATATTTATCTGTATGTGAGTGTATGTGTGAGTTAAAAGAAATATTTCCATTGTTGTCCGTAGTGTGTTTTCCGTGAGCCATGGTTGTGTATTGTAGTGAGTGAGGGTCCAGTTTGTGTATGTAGAACCTTGAGTCTTATATTGCGTTAGATATTTGAATAAATAAAAAAATAAATAAGGGAGCCATAAATGTGCCATTTAATATGCTTTAATGTTAGCATTGCTTTCTGCCAAAGTATACATTTATTTATAATAATAATAATAAAAAAGAACAATAGACAATATAAATCTATGATATTATTATATAATAAATCACCTTTTTTTAAATAACAGCACTATACCCAACCCTGGTAATAGCTTTCAGTGAGCTAAAGTGTAAGCTCTTCAGTTATGAGTGTGAGGAACACTCGGCCCTCGGAGTGAGGGGCAAATTAGGCTATTATCCTCTTTTTGGCCAAACTATTAAGCTGAGGTAAAGATTAGAGAAAGAGAGGGGTGTGGGAGCGAGAGATAGAGGGTGGGGTCTGAATGAGAAGCCTCCAGCTTCAGGCCCTTTAGTGTTGGAGATTAGATTGTTGTGTTCATTTGGGGAAAAGTTTGTGATATCAAAGAACTGACGTCTGGTTAACTGAAACATCAAGCAACAGATCTTCAAACAGCATTTGATGATCAGAAGAGCAGTCCGACAGACAGAGAGACAGACAGACAGACAGACAGACAGACAGAGAGAATTAGGAAATAGTAGAAAATACACATGTCCAAATGTTTGTGGACACCCAAGTTGCACCCTTTGCTGACACAGATATGCAAATGCACACATACAGCTTGTCTAGTCCCTGTAGAGAATTAGAGCCAATAGAATAGGAATAGCACCATGCCAGGCGTTTCCACTAGATTTTGGAGCATTGCTGTGAGGATTTGATTGTGTTCAGCGGCAAGCGTGTCAGAGTAACACTCTCATCCCATCCATCATTCCAGAGAACACATTTCTTCCACTGCTCCACAGCTCAGTACCGGGTGGCTTTATACCCCTCTACCCCTCTGCATTAGGCAGCATGGTGCCAACAGGTTCATGTTGTTTATCTGCTCCAGAGAGTCCTATTCTATTGGCAGTACTTCTCTAAAGGGACTAGACAAGCTGTGTGTGTGTGTGTGCATTTGCACATCTGTGTCAGCAATGGGTGCAACTTAATGTAGCTGAATGCATCCATTAGAAGGGGTGTCCACAGACACAGAGAGCGAGAGAGAGAGAAAAGTGAGTTGGAGACAGAAGAGGGACGAGAGAGAGAGAGAGAGAGAAAGAGAGAGAGAGAGAACAAGAGTGAGTGATAGACTCAGAGAAAGAGAGTAATAGAGAGAAAGTGTGTGAGCGGGAGAGGTGGTGTGTAAAGGAGTGTGTGTGTGTGTATGTGTGTGTCGGGGAGTCTTGCTGTATTGTGTCCCGGCTGAATACGGGCCTTTATGAGGAGAAGCTTAAAAGGACATTGTGGCTGGGGTGAGCCGCCGTCGCCACGGCAACAGCCCAGGAGCGCGCAAGAACCAAAGATAATGGAGTGAGAGAGAAAAGAGGAGAGGAGTTTCTTCTCCCCGCGCCGCTTCCTTCACGGAATTCCCTCCATCCCGCGCTCTCTCTCTCTCTTTGCTCACGAGGGAAAACCGATAGAGAGGGACAGAGACAGAGAGAGAGAGACAGAGAGAGAGAGAGAGAGAGAGAGAGAGAGAGAGAGAGAGAGCGCAGCAAGGCGCTTAGGCAAAGAACTAGAAGAGACTTCAGTGGATAAACTTTTCAGAGAGTGTGTGTGTGTGTGAGAGACAGAGAGTGTGTGTGTGTGAGAGAGAAGGACAGATGCAGAGATGTTCTCCAAAGGCTCAGTATCGGCCCGTGACTCTTTTGTGTTTATCTCCTCAGAGGCCGCCTCGGTAAACCATGCTGCTGCTCCCGACACCACAAACCCGGAGATAATGCAATGCTTAACGGTGAGTGCTGGCTGTTTTACCCACCTTCTGCTGGTTGTGTGAGTTCGGTGCTCGGCTGGAGCGTCGGCCTGCCTGAGAAATGTGTGTCTATGGGTGTTCGTCTGCTTGTGTGTGTGACTGTCACATCAGTGTAAACACACTTGGAGGAAGTAAGGGAAGGTGAAGCCATAGAAGAACCCCTGTTGGTTCCTTGAAGCACCACGTTAGTAATGGAGATGTGCGAAGTGTGAAGAACCCTAAAATTGGTGAAGTGCCATTACATCAAGTGAAGGTTCTTCAGACTCAGATGAAGGGTCTTCACACTCACACACCTCTATTACAGACTTGGTTCTTCTGTTGAATCGCTCAAAGTACCTCCTTTATTATTGAGAGTGTACAAATTAATGCGAACGACTGGCTTGATTCCCAAACCCTGTATAGTCTATCCATTTGCAGCAGTTATGGTTATGGGTTATGACACATAATCTCTCATAAAAGCATGTTTTTTTCTTAAAAACTGACTAAATGAACCTGAAGAAACTTAAAATGGCTATAAATAAGCTGTGCAACTTAACCATTAACCAATAACTGACCCTCTACAAAGATTCACGACTGGAATATTGATGATGTTGTTCCCAATGTCCTGCGTGTTCTGTAAGGTCAGTGCTCTGCTCAAGTGTCGGCCTGTCTGAGATATCTGCATTTAGAGCTGCTTATATGTACCATAAGTGCTCATTTGCTTGAGAAAACAGCAACCTTAGTGTAAAACAGGACAAATAATTAATGAATAGCTTGGTTATTGGCTATTTCTTATTGTTAATTTCTTTAAAAAATGTTTTAAATAATTATGAAAATGGATTTTAAAAATGGCTTTTCTGTTGTATAGTTTTAGCATTCAAATTTGAACCCCTAAGAACTCTAAGGGAAGGTTTCCCATTCAGTCCACACTTTGGATTAAGCCTAGTCTTGGCCTTAGTCTTGGTTTCCCTATTGAAATGCATGTTCCATTTGCAGCAGTTATGGTTATGTATTGTTTATTTATTAAAAAAAAAAACTATGAAAATGGCTTATAACAATGTCTTTCTAATGGTAGAATTATAAAATGGGCAAACTAAACCCCTAAAAATTGCCCTAAAAGGTTTCCTATGTGGTCCACACATTGGATTAAGCCTAGTCTTGGCCTATATTTTGCAATGGCAGTAGAGTTTCCCTATTGAAATATATGTTCTATTTGTAGCAGTTATGTTTATTTCTTAAAAAAAAAAAACTATGAAAATGGCTTTTAACAGTGTCTTTTCAATGGTAGAATTATAAAATGGGCAAACTGAACCCCTAAAAATTGCCCTTAAAGGTTTCCCATGCAGTCCACACACTGGATTAAGCCTAGTTTTGCCCTATATTTTGCAATGGCAGTAGAGTTTCCCTATTAAAATGCATGTTCCATTTGCAGCAGTTATGGTTATTTATTATTTATTTCTTTTAAAAAACGTTGCTACAGTTGGACCCCTAAAAATTCCACCAGAAGGGTAGGTTTCCCATGCAGTCCACACATTGGATTAAGTCTAGTCTTGGCCTATCTTTGGCAATGGCAGTAGAGTCGTTTCCCTATTGAAATGCATGTTGCAGCAGTTATGGTTATTTATTATTCCACTAAAACTATTCTGTAGTTGTAATTCTGTAATCACAACATTTATTGGCACAGTTTCCGAGTGTCTTTTATTGGTTATAACACTAAAACTATCATGAAAGCACGTCGTCACTGCCGCAGCAAAACATTGTATGTCCAAAATGGCAACTTTTCAGGATACTCTGCTCAGTCACACTGCACCCACAAAGACGTCTCCCCACTCACACTACACTGAACCCCTGTCTTTATGTAAATACTAATGTAAACACTGCAGAATAATCCTGTGTACAGAGAGAGTGTGTGTAGAGTGTGTATAGAGTACATATTCTGTATTTCTATTTTGTAAATATCTGTATCTGGGCAGCAGTGTTCATTATGCAGCATAGTGGCTCTCACTTTGCTATCCTGCCATGTACATTGTTCTTGATCAGTGTTTGCCTGACGGGGGCTACATGAACATAGACATTATTCAAGAGAGGCCTGGTGGTCCTGAGATGTTACGCTGAAGTTCTTTGGGACATCCCGTACTGTTCTTTGCTGTGCTTTTGAAGGGATTTGTGCTCGACAAATACGAGTGGTGCTGAAGTTCCTTCATTTGTATATTATATGCCTCACAGTGGACTGGTTTGAAGGCCAAACTCTTTAGAAATGATTTCTTAATATTTTCAATACTGCAATAGTTCTTTTCTAATAGTCCTTAGAAAGGTTCACTATGATTGAATGATAAAAATGTTAATTGTAAATATAATTTAATTTTAAATATACAATTAACATACAGTATCTCAGTAAGTAGATTTAGTAGTAAGGTTTGGGTTAGGTGTAGGATTATATTTAATTAGTCATTTACATTCAGCTTAGAGTTCAGCTGCATTTAATAGATGCTTAGTTGAATGTCAAGTGAGCGTCTTTGAGACATCTATAATGGGCCATCCAAGTAAAATGAGACCCCAATCGCTGTTAAACAGCTTTCTCTAATCGGGTCTTCATTGAACAGAAGGAAAAACCTAAAGTACCTTATGTGGAAGACCACACTCACAACTCAACGTCAGAACTATCATCTTATCATTCATTTTAATATGGAAAATATTGCTAATCAACAGTGACCAGAGCAATTACAGAGCAATTATCTTGTCGTTATTCTTATCATAGCCCAAAGATCTTGGAGGAGCATTGCTGTAAGGATTTGATTGCATTCAGCGACAACAACATTAGTGAGCATCTCCCAAACTCATCCCAAAAGTACCAGATGGAGAACCGTCCATCATTCCAGTGCTCCACAGCTCAATGCTGAGGGGCTTTATACCCCTCTAGCCCACGACTGGCCTGGCATTAGGCAGCATGGTGCCAATAGGTTCATGTTCATCTGCTCCAGGAAGCCCTATTCTATTGGCAGTACATTTGTACATCGCCGTCAGCAATGGATACAGCTTACAGTATCTGAATGCGCTCATTAGAAGGGGTGTCCACAAACATTTGGACATATAGTTCCCTATATACATTTTAATAACTAAACCCTGAATCTTGGATTCAAAACTTTCACATGTCGAAACCTAACTGTCCTGGGTGGGGGAAAGGCTCAGAGTGAGGTATTTACCCTCTCTGAGTGTCTGTACAGGCCTTTTCCAGAACCACAGCTGATTTCATTTACCAATTAGCCAAGGCCATTTTGCAGCAGCAGCAGAGTATGAATAAGCTTCTTCATCCGCTCCCTGCAGGGACGAATATTTGAGGAGTTTCTGAGCATAGTGAACAGTGTGTGTGTGTGTGGTGCATGTATATCTGAGGAACAGAGGGGAGAGGGAAAGAGGCTATGCTGTCTTCTGAAGTTTCACTCGGTGTTTAAGTTTATTAAAAGTTAGCTCTCCCCTCGTCTTTAAGGGTAAGAGGTGCCTGCAGCCCCTCTGGAGAGCGGAGCCGGCCGATGAGCCAAGCTCAGACAGAGTGAGTCAGGAACCGCTGGGGTTTCAGTGTTTCTCTGCACTGTTCTGCTTCACTTCTTACTGAAGTCTCCCCTCTGAACTGCTCTCGTGTTGGAGCAGCACTTCCCAGTGCTGTTTCATTGTCCAAGGAAAATGATGCAGGGCTGAAAAGGACTACATTACAGGGTTCCCATTAGGGTTAACTTCAATAATACAGAAAATTGGGATCGCTTAAGCTATTTAAGTCAAACGAACTCAAAATTAATAGGTAAGAAGTCGGCCTTTAGTGTCAGTGAACTATGGTGACCATTAGATTGTGCCTTATGTTTGGCAATGCAACCCTAATGAGTAAAACCCACACCTTTCCTATTGGCTCCTGGCACCATCTATTTGCATACTAGACCTGTCTTCCCCCTCACTTACCATCAGGATGTAGTCATTCCCTCCGGGCTACACCCCTCATATGTGATCAGCTGTAATCTGTATAGTGCTGTAGTTGCCTGGCCTTAGTGTTGAAGGTTGTATAAGAGCAAGTTATTACTTAAATGGACAATGCCATCGACATTCGGTTGGATTCCTGCTTGTTTTTTTGGGCTGTTCCTGCTCAGGCACACCTGATTTAACTGCTAGGGATACTAGGGCTGTTAGAGCAGGGAAATCAGCAAACAGGGCTGGACTCAGGCCCCCGTTGACCTGTAGTCCAGTTGTGAAGGCCTCTGTTTGAGGGGTGTCAGCTTAAACAGAGTAACTACAACTCACTTCACATACTTATAACTACTTATAACACAGTGTTGTTTGTGCTCAGTTCGGGGTGCTATTTAAGCCCAAATGAGTTGAGTTATTAAAGTTCGGCAGCCTGTGCTGTCTCTTCGAAATCCGCTGGCAAACCTAACACTCCATTAAGCGTCGAGAACAACTGCTTCAACCATTAGCAAAGAATTTGCAGTAAGAATGGGAAAACAATGCCACAAACTTCTCTGCCTGTCTGTGTCTGGTATGGCTCCAGCCCTCATGTGGAGTTCCCACCAGAAGCACAGCTCCAGACCACCATGTCCAAAAGGCCATGTCCAGTCAGCACTTCTCCGACAGCCACCGCCTCTTTTCAGAGTCGGCAGGTTTTACAGTATACTGGTTTTACTGGTACAGATGGATTACAGGAGTATGGCTTGTGTAATTACACATGTATATAAACGTCAGGTTATACTAGTTTGGGTTTGGGTTATAAATGTGTATTAGGACGAGGGTAGCTGTATTTATTTGAACTGCTGCTTTCCCTGTATCTGTATTTACATAAGCTGTACAATTGCTGTAATGCATAAGTACCGGTAAACACACCACCAGTGATTATTATTATACATTATTATTACATGGATTATTAATGTGCAACTACACTCCTTATATAGTGGGAGCCATAATATTTTCAAGGCCTTTCCCTACAGTCTTAAAAACGAATGGTTCTTCGAAGGGGCATTGCCATAGAAGAACCATTTTTGGGTCCATAAAGAACCGTTTTTTTGTAAAAGAGGTGTAAAGAGGTCGATGTAAAGGATTTTTCACCAGTTTAAAGGATTGCCGTACTTACAGCTCTGTTACAAAAATGGTTCTGGTTCATATTTAAGCAATAATACACAAGAGGGAGAGCTATAACGTGAGATATTGACACCGGTGTACTGTGGTCATGGGCATGAGGCAGCTGAGGAGGCAGTCCCCTCTCTCTAGTAAGTCGAGCCAGGAATGAGAGGGTTGACTGAGTTAAAGGGAGTTGAAGAGGTGGTGAAGGGGTTGAGAAGACTTGTCAATAGCACGTGAACAAGGTAGACATGGTATTTATAGGATGTTAGATGGGGAGGAGGGGCTTCAGGCATGTAGCCCTAGGATAGGAATGTTAAATGGCAGACTTTTCACTAGGGGGCGCTTTCACTAAGGACCCCACTGTATTTTCCTATCCGATCTTCATGTTTTTAGTAATAGTTAAGTAATCCAGCCCCACAAATTAGCTAAACTGTGCTAATCTACAACAGTAAAAAATTCACTATTTTAGTACCGGTTCCTAAAATCAGACTAAACTCTAATCTGATCTTCTTTGTTTGGAGCAACTTTTTAAATGCCTATTTTAAACTCTACAGTGTTTAATATCTCACAGTCCAGTCTGACTGACCTCCCTGACCATTCAGCTCCCAGCTCCTTTAGTTACGGCTCTGCAGTCTGATCACTTAGTGTGTGAGCATTAGCATTAGCATTAGCATTAGCCTCCTCCTCGGTTCTGAATGGGCCGCTCAGAGCCGGTTTAGAGCCGAAGAAAGGAGCGTGGTTCTCTCGCTGGTAGAACATTGGAGCATTTCCACCATAGTCTGGGTTCTAACCAGCGGAACTCCAGAGTAAAGACGGGATGGAGGAACGTTAGATCTTCCTGAATGGAGAGAATGGGAGGAAATATCTGGGTCAAAACGGCAGAAAATAGAGCAACATTTTGTGGAAGAGTGACGAGTTTAGATCCTCCTCTTCTGACAGATTAACCAACTCACTCTTGACCTGCTGCTCTAGCGGCTCTGAGCTAACGCTAAGCTAAAGTTTTCCACTTCCCCGAACTTTCCGTTCCACCTTAAATACTGCAGCAGTGACGCTCTGCTGTTGAGATGTACACACTGTAGCTGCGGCTCTATTTAAGGTGGAATGGAGAGTTAGCATTAGAAGCTAACTTTAGCTTTGTTTTGTCTGCTAACTGGTCGTCTGTTTTGTTTTACTCACTGAAATAAGGTCAGAGATGAACTCTGTGTAGGGCAGTTGTCTGAAAAATTCAAACTGATGATCATGTCAAATTAATGGTGCCTTGCTATTTATTTACATAATGGTGCTTTGCTATTTACCCCAAAAAAGACCTTCGCTAGTTAGAATAGACTAGTAGTTCAAAGATATCTCTAATCTTTAGACATTACTAAGCACAAGTCAATAAGGTGACCATAATACCATAATACCCTGCTATTCGTCCAAGTATTCTCGGAAGAGGAGAGTCTTCAGTCTGGGTTTGAAGACAGTGAGCGACTCGGCCGTTCGGACACCCAGGGGAAGCTTGTTCCACCACTTCGGTGCAGGACAGAAAAAAGCCTGGACGCTTGTTTTCCACAGATTTTGAGGGACGGCGGGTCGAGTCGAGCCGTACTTGAAGCTCGAAGGGCTCTTGGTGCGAACTCTAGATGGAACTTCTGGAAGTTCTGGCCGATCTCTGATATCTGCTTTCCATTTGCTGCTACAGAGCAGTTTGCAGTGTGTTGGAAGTTGGCCTGCCTTTGCCTCTAGTTTGCATCAGCGAGGGATGGCGAGACGGGGTGTTTTTTTGGAGTGTGAGATGCTGGAAAAAGCGAGATGGTGTGTTATCATGTCAGGCTGGGTTACCAGTGACTCAGACTGTAAGGCATTTTTATTGAACAGACTGTAACCTACTGCCTTAGGAATCAATGAGTGGCAGATGTGTGCAACAGAGATGGCCAGAGCAGTATGTCACAAGGGCAGCCAGGATATTAGATAACTGTAGAACGGCTGTCGTGGCCAATACAAGGTATTTCATCCCCATCAGGTCCACTTATAATGTTTATGTGGATATTTCTGCCATAAATAGTCATGCATATTTTTCACATAACCACATACCACAACCTCTCTTTATCTCTTAGAAATGTCAGTTACTGATATACACTATATGTCCAAATGTTTGTGGACACCCTTTCTAATAAACGCATTCGGCTACAGATTTGCAGAAGCAAACACACACACACAGTTTGTCTAGTCCCTGTAGAGAAGTCCTGCCAATAGAATAGGACTCCCTGGAGCAGATAAGCATGAACCTATGGGTAGCATGAATAATGCCAGGTATGGGCAAGAGGGGTATAAAGCCCCCCAGCATTGAGCTGTGGAGCAGTGGAGCTGTGTTCCCTGTACCTCATTCCACCCGGGGGGGTTAAGAGCCTTTTGCCACCGGCAGAATATCTGCTGCCAGCTCCAGCTTGTTATCCCTTTCCTTCTTTGTGTAGACATTCTGAAAATGCTCCTCTAACTCCTTCCCTCCCTCCCAGTTATCCAGCGCTTCACTGTACACTCAGAAAATACCTTAGCTAGTTTGTATCAGCTGGAATCCAGAAGACCCCTCTAATCTTAGACTCTACTAAATACAGAAGTCAGTCTGGAGCCCCTAACACTCTACACACTACACTCTGCCTAAGTACTCTCAGAAGAGGAGGGTCTTCAGTCTGGGTTTGAAGACAGCAAGAGTTGGACTCTGCTGTTCGGACACCCAGGGGAAGCTCGTTCCACCACTTCAGTGCAGGACAGAAAAAAGTCTGGACGCTCGTCTTTTCCGTGGATCTTAAATGATGGCGGGTCGAGCCGAGCCGTACTTGAAGCTGGAAGGGCTCTTGGTGCAGATCGGGGTTTTGACCAATGTCATCAAGTACGGAGGGGCTGGCTGGTCCAGTCTTGGCTTTGTAGACCAGCGTCAGAGGTTTGAATCTGCTTCAGGAAGACTACCTTTAGTCTCACACTTCTTACTAAACAGGGTCTAAATAAACTTCAATGGATCTCCAAAAAAATCCTGCCTTAGGATTCTCCTTCATCTTCCTCCTCCTCTTAGCCTCTGCTCTCTGCAATCTCACTGACTTTAGCATATTGAGTTTTCAGCTTATTACTTAACAGTTGTAAGTCCTTTGATCTACTGAAAGGGTCTTATTCCACTGGCGGATGATTTTGCTTGTTACAAGTCATATTTCTCCATTAAATTACCTGTTATAATGTAAATTAAGCAAAGATATTATTTGCCAATGGAACGAGACACTTTTAGTAGAGATGCACCAATGGCAACTTTCTTGGCCGATTCCGATTTCCGTTGTTTTATGTTTTATGTTTTATGACTGGCTGATTCTGATTTTAACCGATTCAGATTTTTCTAGTTTTCTATGAATTAGTCCATGTGGCCATTGAGCATGGGCCTGTGTTGACAATTTACTGCCAAGATAGCAACTGACTGTTCACGTCTGCCTAGGTTGCTTTTTTATTCAGTGGAGCTCCTGTGTTTTCCATTGCCAAGATAGCAATACGCCAACAATTGACCTGACCACACCTCGAGACCACCGCACCTATCGTCGTAGATATATTTGCAAACACCGCCCCTATTTAAACTACGCAAGCAGAAGTGTGAAAATACACTGTGGTTGTAAGATAGGGGGCATAGTGTTTCTGGTCATGCTGTAAAACAACAGGGCTGCACAATATATTATTTTTGTCTGCTATATAATTTGCAATATTGCAATACTGCCATTTTCACCATAAATAATGATGGTAATAATAATGATATTAATGATATTAATAATGCACTCAGCAAATTCAAGAGTGGAGTAAATTAAATCATATGTGCTGTGGAATTTTCACCTCACATTGCATGTCCTGCGATGTGACCATTGGGCATGCCCACGTCAATGGCTGAGGCTACTGCCCTTTTCTTAAATACACCCATAATTCAACCAAACACACTGACCAGAGTTTCCACTCCATATTGAACCAGCTGAAAAACTTAGCCCATCATGTCCAACAGCGTTCAGATGTTTTGACTATTGGTGTGAGGCGCTTCGGCCAGGACAAACTAGCTTTTGGTTCCATGTTGGAGGGACTTCCAGACATGGTAACTGCCCTCTTGTTGGCTGTGCTGTCAAGTCCAGTGAAACGTTTTGAGGAATGCTGAAGATCTTTAAGCGGTGCTGGTAGAAGTTCAGAGCTGGACGTGATAATGCAGGCCCCCTGGTATTCATATATCTGAGGCATTTCTAACTTTTAGTAGGAAATAAGTTCATTAATATTCTAATATTATCTTAGTTATCTTACAATGTTAAATATTATATATTTATGAGGAAATTACTTGCTAAGATACAATTGTTTTGCATTCTGTTACTCTATTTGCATAGTTACTGCCATATTTTGAACTGTGCCCTTCTGTCATTTTTCCACGTATTGTGAAATGACAGATCCGTAAAACTCTCCCAGTCTTGCTATGCTGTGCGTTTTTCTCGGTGCTGTTATCAGTGGCAGGTTGAGCAGTTTACTGAAGTGGAACTTGTCCCTTCTTTGATTTGCTCATCTATTCAGGTCAGCTTTAGAGAGACGCTCCCTTTCACCACAACCCTGCACTACAAAAGCGGGGTCCGCAGCTCGGACGACTGAAAAAACGACAAGTAAAAAGACAAGCTCAAGGCTGTGTGTGATCCCTCCTTCTGCCAGGCTTTTGAGAGAGCTTCTGGGGCTTCTTTCACGCCGGGGCCCATTGAAGGCCACCCTCCTCCATCGTTTTTCTGCCCCTCTTCCTAAAGGGAGGGGGAAAAAGGAAGAAAAAAGTCCCTTCTGAAATCCCCAAGGAGGGGAAGTGAAGGGTTGAATAGAGTTCTGTGCCAGGCTGATGCCACTGTAAGAGCGGGCCACTGTGGAGTTTTATAAGCTAGAGGCTGTGTGCTTGGTGTGGTGCTGTAGCAAGTCCTGTAATCCAGCTCCATGCAGAACATCAGAAAACAACCAACAAAGAAGTGCTCAGCCTGAAACTTCTACCAATGAAATTCTCTCAGACTCGACTATAGACCAGTACAAGTGCTGTTTACTTCAGTATAGACCCAAACCCATCTGTACCCTGGTAAACATCTATCTAACCAAGTAGTGACCGACCAAACCGTGGCCCAACAAAATTCTGTCTGACAGAATTCTGGCTGAACCTCATTGTGACCCGACAATATTCTGGCTGAACCTCATTGTGACCCAGCAGGATTATGTTTGAACCTAAATGTAACCTGGCAATGTTTTGTCTGAATTTGACTGTTAGCAACAAAAGTTAGTCTAAACCCGACCATATTCTGCCTGAACTCGAATATGACCAAAAAAACAGTATTCTGCCAACATATGACTGTAACCCGACAGTATTCTGTCTAAACCCGACTGTTACCCAATAGTATTCTGCCTGAACCCAACAGTATTCTAACTGAACCAGACTGTGACGCTACAGAATTCTGTCTAAACCCGACCGGGACCTGACAGTATTCTGTCTGAACCAGAATATGACCAGAATTCTGCCAAAATACAACTGTGACCCAACCGTATTGTGTCTAAAACCAACTGACCCGACAGTATTCTAACTGAACCCGACTGTGACCCGACAGTATTCTGTCTGAACCCGACTGTGACCCGACAGTATTCTGTCTGAACGTGAATGTAACCCGACAGTATTCTGTCTGAACCCTACTGACCCGACCAAATTCTATCTGAACCCGACTGTGACCCGACAGTATTCTGTCTAACCCGACAGTGACCCGACAGTATTCTGTCTGAACCTCAATATGACCCGACAGTATTCTATCTGAATCCTACTGACTCGACAGTATTCTGTCTGAACCTCAATATGACCTGACAGTATTCTGTCTGAACCTCAATATGACCCGACAGTATTCTGTCTGAACCTCAATATGACCCGATAGTATTCTGTCTGAACCCTACTGACCCAGCAGTATTCCCTCTGAACCCGACTGTGAGAATAATCTAACTGATCCCAAAAAATGATGTGAACTGAACTGAGTGGCCTGAGAGATTCAGTCTACGCCCGATCATAACCTGACCAAAATCAGTCCAAACCCGTCAGTGGTTGGATAAATTAAGTCTGAAGTCTATTTTTAGATTCGATTTGAGCTCGACAGCATTCTGTCTGAGCCCAGCTGTGACCCCACAAAATTTTCTGTAAACTCGACTGTAATTTGTGCACAGTGGCACAAAGCTGTGTGTTTAGAGGTCCTTGAGTCTCAGCGTCTCGTCAGGATTTTATGCACTTTGTTTGGGGTCATTTGGGAATTCCCCTTGCCGCCGTCCGTCATGGAAAAACAAATATATGCACTTCTCCGGCTTTTGTGTGCTGCAGTGTGGACACCTCAGCAGAATTAGAGGCTGAAGTCATGGAACTTATGGAACCCCCCTCCCCACATACGCTTTCTCAAGTTTCTTCAGGAAAGTGACTTTAGTTTTTGGACATTTATGGCTCAGTTTGTTTAGGGTGTTCTGTAACTTACTGAGACATAGGCGATATGGACAAAAGTATTGGGACACCTGCTCATTCATTGTTTCATCTAAAATTAAGGCTATTAA
Source organism: Salminus brasiliensis (assembly GCF_030463535.1). Taxonomy (NCBI): domain Eukaryota; kingdom Metazoa; phylum Chordata; class Actinopteri; order Characiformes; family Bryconidae; genus Salminus; species Salminus brasiliensis. The sequence continues at coordinate 6,425,593 of NC_132878.1, read as the reverse complement.
AAAGAGTTGATCCTATTGGAGTAACTTTGTTGTCTCTACTGTCCAAGGAAGAAGGCCTTGTACTGAAATTTAGAGGAGCTTGCTGTGAGGTTTCGATTGCATTCAGCGATAAGAACATAGTGAGGTCAAGATGTTGATTGGATGATCACCACCCCACCTCATCCCCAACCAACTCCACAACTCATCCCAAAAGTACTGGATGAAACATCACCATCCATCATTTCAGAGAGTCCACAGCTCTTCCACTGCTCCATACCTCAATGCTGGGTGGCTTTATACCCCTCTAGCCCACACCTGGCAATACTTCTCTACAGGGATGTGCAATGGGTTCAACTTTAAGTAGCTGAATGCATTCATTAGAAAGGGTGTCCACAAATATTTGGACATGCAATGCATTTTAGCAATAACAGCTGCAAAAACAGTGACTTCACCCAAGGTTACTATCATGTAGCTTTTCTCTTTGGCCTTGTTGTATAGATTGGTGTATAAATGGTGGATCTCTATAAGAAAATCTCCATGTTTGCCTTTTTTTTTACTTTTTGACATAATGTAAATCTGAATTCTTTACATTATACCAGAATTTAATGTCAAAAGGACCAATAGAAATGCTCCAAAATGACTTAGAATATATTTTTCTACATTGACTTCCATTGAAAGTTGAGAAGGTTTTTTCCTTCTCCTTCTCCTGATAGATACATCCATGTAGAAAAAAACTGTAAGGCTTGCTTTTCTGTGTTTTTGTTGGCGCATCACTAATAAAATCCAATGCAAATGAATTTTTAATGGTGTAATCTCCATATTTTACATGTTTTACTCTACATAAGAGTTTGTAGAGTTACTGCGTTGTCCCATGGCAGCAATTGTGAGCAATTGTGAGTTCTGGAAAATCCCTCTGTCCAGCGTTGGCTGCAAAGCTAAGCGTAGAACATCACTCTGCTTTTATGTGAAAGGTAGACGCTTCCGGAGAAGATGCAGGTCTCCCTGGGACCACTGAAAGACTCCAGTAGGCTGATGGGTTCCAGGGTTCTCAGTGTTTGAAGTGGAGTTGGAAGCTTCTCCCTTCACCTCTCTGGCTGTCAAACACAAGGGTGGATAAGTTTGGATAAGAGAGACGGGTGAAGAGAAGTGAGGGGGGGTTCCCTAGGGCAGAGATCTTGTGTAGACTGGAAGTGTGGCCAGAAGGAACAGGGGGATGAAAGAAAGGGAAAGGAGAAAGCGATAGAACAAAGATGGAAAGATATCGACTATTGAATTGTTTAATCTGATGATTAAATAAAAGATGCCCAGTCTTTTATACTGGCACTGTGCTGTGTGCTGGGGTCGGCAGTATGGCACAGCATGTGATATCTACAGCCCAACAAGAATGGAAATACCAATGATGCATTTACTGCTATTTATAGTGATATTTTGTCATGCAGACAAAACCCACCATAGTGACATACCTATACCTATACCTATACAGACATCTCTAATACCTAAGACCTAATTTCTTCTCAGATTAATCCGATTATGTGCTGCACTCTATTCTGTTAAATATGACTAATTATTGAAATCTTAGCACAGATGATATCCACAGTTTGCTCACAAAAGCATATCGTGTACCACAGTAACAAAATTTGTTGTCCCACCGCTAATAACATGGACCGGTTGGTCCCATGCCTGATGCCAGGCGTTGGCTAGAGGGGTGTAAAGCCCCCCGGCATTGAGCTTTTGAGCAGTGGAAGGACTGTGTTCTCTGGAATGATGGATGATGGTGCTTCATCCAGTGCTTTTGGGATAAGTTGGGGAGTTGGGGATAAGGTGAGGTGAGTTGTTGATCCTCCAACATCCTGACCTCACTAACACTCTTGTTGCTGAATGCAATCAAATCTTCACAACAATGCTCCTCCAAAATCTAGCAGAAAGCTTTCCTTCACTGGACAGTAGAGAGAGTCACTCCAATAAAGGCAAGGTACACTCTTTTTTAATATCCGTGATTTTAGAAGAAGCAATGAATGAGTGTGTGTCCCAATACTTCTGACCATGTAGTTTAGCACAGTCTGGAGTTGATGAGCTGCTCTCCAGTATCAGCATCATCATATTCTCTTGCCGTCACGTTTTACTGCTTTGCTAGTTTTGATTAGGGCTGTATCTAGTGGGCAGGGCCTATCTACATTTTGGCGGTGTCAATATAACGAGTCAAGACTGTGATGTAACAGTTTTGGGGTTTTGGAATCGGCCTGTTCTCCAGCTCTGTTCTGGGTCTGCTGGTTGTTCTTCTGAAGGAGAAACTGCAGTGTTGGAGGTTCACGGTTTGTCACTTCCACCTACTGAACTCTCATTATTCAGCTATTCCAAGATAAACACAGTTCTCCATTCCTTTAATGAACCTGGCGCTGAGTGTTGAAGCTCCCTAACCGATACGGCGGTAATCTCTGCACTGGCAGAGGAAGCAGGCAGTGATAGAGAGAGCATGTTCTCCTTCAGCACCACTGTTACAGCGAGTGCCGTCTACTGTCTGGTAGCAGGAAGCTTCAGTGGCTTATCCACAGCAGGCATGATGCCTGGCTTGGGCCTGGGGGCTGGCCGGAGGGGTGTGTGTGTATGTGTGTGTGTGTGTGTGTGGTGCAGGGGCCACTTCCTGCTATTCTTCTCGCGAGTTTGGTTCCCATGAGCGCTCTTGCCAAGCGCAGTGTGGCTGGAGCGGCCGATCCGAGCGCTCGTCTCGCCTTCGCGACGCCGGCCACTGGACACACGCTCTCAGACCAACCGACCCACACACACACACACTCGCGCGCTGCCGTGGGCCGCCACCACAGGACCGTGGAGACATGCACACCATCCACGGGCTGTGTAGGGTCTGCGTCGGCTGCAGACTCCCTCAGGTTAGTGGGAGAGAGGCAGTTCAAAAGTTTGGAAACACTTAATATTAATATTAGTAACTTTGTGTTTTGGTTTATATTAAGTTCAATAGGTTTTGCTGGTGTACTCTAGGAACCAAAATGTATGTGTATGATCATTTTGCCAATATTTTACTTACCTGGGAGTTATTGGATATATGACATTATTGATATGGGGGGGGGGTATTGATGATATATAAATTATCAAAAATATTTATATTTTATTTTATTGGAAACATTGATTGAAACTTTTGAACATTAGTGCATTTTCAGACAGACATACAGACAGACATAAAAACAGGTAGACAGACAGAGACATGATTTCTTACATAACAAAATAGATAGATAACAGACAGACATAGACATGTATACAGACAGACATACAGACAGGTCGACATGTAGGCAGAATGACAGATAGACAGATACAGTAAATAACAGACAAATATGTAGACAGGTTGACAGATAGACAGGCAGGTAGACTGTTTGACACATAGACAGACATTCAGAGACATGAAGACCTAAAGACTTGTCAGGTTGACAGACAGACAGAAAAATTGATAGATAGACAGGTGGACATATAGACAGGTTGACAGGCATATAGACTTGTGGACAGACAGACATAGAGAGACATGAAGACATACAAACAATGGACAGAGATGCCAACCTTAAGACATACTAGCTAACATGTGGACATGTTGACATAGACAGAACGACTTATAGACATACAAACTGAAATAGATAGGTGACAGACAGAAATAGATAGGTGACAGACAGAAATAGATAGGTGACAGACAGAAACATGATTGGAGATGGAATGACAGACAGACTGCAAGACATATACCAAGGTTGACAGACAGACAAGCATGTTGACAAATAGACATGAATGATGACAGGTTGACAGACAGACAAGTTAACAGACACGTGGACAGATAGAAGTATATGTAGACAGGTTGACAGCCAGAAACAGTAAGATAGACAGACATGTAGACAGGTTGACAGACAGACTCACTAAGATAGACAGACATGTAGACAGGTTGACAGACAGACTCACTAAGATAGACAGACATGTAGACAGGTTGACAGACAGAAACAATAAGATAGACAGACATGTAGACAGGTCGACAGACAGACTCACTAAGATAGACAGACTTGTAGACAGGTTGACAGACAGACTCACTAAGATAGACAGACATGTAGACAGGTTGACACAGACTCACGAAGATAGACAGACAGATGTAGACAGAGTAACATAGACAGGTTGACAGAAGTACATATAGACCGGTTTGCAAACAGAAAGGCATGTAGACAGGTTGACAGCCGGACAGTCATGTCGACATGTTGACAGATAGACAGACAGGTTAACAGATAGACAGATACATAAGGATAGACAGACATAGTAAAGAAGTGACAGACAGACAGACATGTAGAGAGAGATATGGAGACATATGTATAAGACATATAAATGTCTTATACAAATATATACAAATGTCTCTAAGTTACAGACAGACATGTAGACAGTCTGCTGCACAGACATATAGACAGGCATGTAGACAAGCAGACAGATAAAGAAAGATACAGTATGAAGAAAGACAGACAGACAGATATTTAGACATGTACAGACAGACTATAGAGAGATTCACACAGACATCAATATTAGCAGGTGGACAAACAGGCAGATAGATAAACATATACAGATCCGCTAAATGGACAAAAGTATTGGGACACCTGCTCATTCATTGTTTCTGAAATCAGGGGTATTCAAAAATATCCTGCTTTTTTAAGAGTAACTGGAGTAGAGACCAAATTTCCAGGGTTCTCCAGGCTTTCTACTAGGATATAGAGGAGCATTGCTGTGAAGATTTGATTGCATTCAGTGACAAGAGAGGCATTAGGGAAGGTTCAGGATGTTGGATGATGATCAACACCCCACCTCATCCCCAACTCCCTGACTCCTTCTTAACGTACTGGATGGAGCACCTTCATTCCTCATTCCAGAAAGCATAGTTCTTCCACTGCTCCACAGCTCAATGCTGGGGGGCTTTATACCCCGCTATAGCCCACACCTGGCATTAGGCAGCATGGAGCCAATAGGTTAATGCTTATCTGCTCCAGAGAGTCCTATTCTACTGTCAGTACTTCTCTACAGGGACTAGAGGAGATGTGTGTGTGTGTGTGTGTTTGTGTGCATTTGCACATCTGTGTCAGCAATGCGTGCAACTTAAAGTAGCTGAATGCATTTTATTAGAAGGGGTGTCCAAAAATATTTGGACGGGGAGTGTATATAGGCAGACACAGACACTCAGGAGAGAGCGAGGGGCTGACGAGTGAGTGTGTACAGGTTTTTCAGAGCTGAATTATTTATGCAGGGACATGAGAGAGAGAGAGAGAGAGAGCGAGAGGGAAGATGAACAGGGTAATATGTGGTAAAATACCTAAACACATGCAAGCACACGTACACTCACAAATACACACACACACACACACACACACACTCATTCACTCGCCTGAAATCCACCCGGCTCCAGCTAGAACATATCCATATATTGATCCTGACAGGCGAGCTCAATTACTGGATGTAGCAAGCGTTACCCGAGGCAGAGTGTGATAGAAGCACATGGCAGTGTGTGATCCTTTACATCTCCAGCTCTGGAGCTGCAGTGCTGCTCTTTTTGACACACCAGCGCTTGTTTACTCTGTGGGTGGATAACAGTACAACAGTGCAATCCATATTATATTGTTTCTTTGAAAGTGTTTTAGCTTGTGGGTAGTGTGTTAGCCTGAGGCTAACGTATGCTCATGTTTAGCTGCGAAGAAGCCTTTCTGAAACACTCTGTTCCAGAAGTCCTGGTCCTGGTCTAGGTGTTCTCTGGAACATTTCAGTATTTTTTTGACAGTAAGGGAACATTGTAGGACTGTTGGGGACTTCTTTACTCGTCTTGTGGTCTGATCTTGGGCTGAACTTGCTAGGATGGCCTGACTTGGCCATATTGGTCAGATGTTTCACTTGTAAATGATGTAGCTGATTTCTGATTGTTCTGAGATCTTAAAGCCCTTCCCAGACTCGTCTGCATCTACAGTCTTCTTTCTGAAGGCCTCAGAGAGCTCTTTGGATCTGGCCATGATGGTGATCTTCACCTCTTACTCCAACCATCAAGAGCAAACCAGACTAAATGTCTGAGGTTTGAATAAGACAGACTCCTCCAGAATCATCCTCTCCAACCGTGTTCTGATCATCTGCAGCTGATGTTCTGCTCCTGGGTCTGATTTGACACATCTGAAGTAATACTGTAGTACTCAACCAATCAGGTTATGAGGTTAGAACTAACTATGGTATAGTTAAAAATCAAATTTTAAACATCATAAAACTGTATGGTTGTGTGTGTGTGTATGTGTGTGTGTGTATTACACAGTGTAATACCTCTCTGTGAGGGAGCTTTTGGAGGCATTAAACCAATGTTGCGAAATCAGTGGAATTCCCCATTAACTTTGATGTTGGCGCACAATTGGCAGTTATGCTCTCTGTTGTGAGTCCCACATCATCCACTGGCCTCAATTTGAGCTGTAGGCATGAGTGCACCTGGCCATGCATGCATCTGTGTGTGTGCCAACAGGGGCGAATGGGGCAAATATACACCCATTGGAGCATAAACACCATGTTGCCTCATCTGAGGGTAAGCCAGATTGAGAGTGCTTGCTTTTTGTGGATCTAAAAACCATGACTTAGTCATTCTGTACTCCAGTTTGAGTGTTTTCAGGCCTTGCCCAATATTAAAAATGTTTAATCTATTATTAAAAGAGGTGTCCACAAACATTTGGACACATTGTGTATATGAGACTGCAACTCAAAGGGAGGACCTAATTGTCCATGTTTTATTTAGCACAGTAAATGTGATTATATTGAAGTACAGTGGCTGTTCTGTTATTCTTGTCAGTTCATGTCTAGAATGACCCTAACTGGGCGAGTGTGAAAGGGTTAAGCAGTGTTAAGCAGCAGTGTAATCCCTGTGCGAGTTCTGCCGTACCTGTGCATCAGTACACTGCTGCTGCAGCGCTTATCCAGTCACTTTCATTCACCACATCCTTTGGCCGTCTTCCCTTCTTTTCTCTTTTATCCTCCCTCTCTCTCCTCCTCAACCCTCCCCTCCTCTCTGCTACGGTCTGCTCGCCAATCCTCCGGGATGCTTTCCCCCAAAACCAGTCTGTCTCCCCTTTTGATCTCTTTCTCTTTCCTCTTTTTTTACTTTGTTCTGCTCTGTATTGATTCTTCCTCTTCTCCTTTCTCTGTAGCACTCCTGTCTTAAAGCAATAGTTTGGCCCAAAAAAGGGAAAATAAAGAAACCTACACAGTTTTTCTCCCTTTCACCTAAAAGTGGTCAATCAGCCAAATCGCCTGGAAAGTCTGCATCTTTAATTCTGCACTGGAGCTACGAGGCTAATGCAGCTAACAAGCAATGGCTTCTAATAAAGTGGCCAGTAAGTGGAAGCACAAGATAGTGGGTGTTTCTAATAAAGTGGCCAGTGAGTGGAAGCACAAGGTAGTGGGTGTTTCTAATAAAGTGGCCAGTGAGTGGAAGCACAAGGTAGTGGGTGTTTCTAATAAAGTGGCCAGTGAGTGGAAGCACAAGGTAGTGGGTGTTTCTAATAAAGTGGCCAGTGAGTGGAAGCACAAGATAGTGGGTGTTTCTAATAAAGTGGCCAGTGAGTGGAAGCACAAGGTAGTGGGTGTTTCTAATAAAGTGGCCAGTGAGTGGAAGCACAAGGTAGTGGGTGTTTCTAATAAAGTGGCCAGTGAGTGGAAGCACAAGGTAGTGGGTGTTTCTAATAAAGTGGCCAGTGAGTGGAAGCACAAGATAGTGGGTGTTTCTAATAAAGTGGCCAGTCAGTGGAAGCACAAGGTAGTGGGTGTTTCTAATAAAGTGGCCAGTGAGTGGAAGCACAAGATAGTGGGTGTTTCTAATAAAGTGGCCAGTGAGTGGAAGCACAAGGTAGTAGGTGTTTCTAATAAAGTGGCCAGTGAGTGGAAGCACAAGGTGGTAGGTGTTTCTAATAAAGTGGCCAGTGAGTGGAAGCACAAGGTGGTAGGTGTTTCTAATAAAGTGGCCAGTGAGTGGAAGCACAAGGTAGTGGGTGTTTCTAATAAAGTGGCCAGTGAGTGGAAGCACAAGATAGTGGGAGTTTCTAATAAAGTGGCCAGTGAGTGGAAGCACAAGGTAGTGGGTGTTTCTAATAAAGTGGCCAGCGAGTGGAAGCACAAGGTAGTGGGTGTTTCTAATAAAGTGGCCAGTGAGTGGAAGCACAAGGTAGTAGGTGTTTCTAATAAAGTGGCCAGTGAGTGGAAGCACAAGGTAGTGGGTGTTTCTAATAAAGTGGCCAGTGAGTGGAAGCACAAGGTAGTGGGTGTTTCTAATAAAGTGGCCAGTGAGTGGAAGCACAAGATAGTGGGAGTTTCTAATAAAGTGGCCAGTGAGTGGAAGCACAAGATAGTGGGAGTTTCTAATAAAGTGGCCAGTGAGTGGAAGCACAAGGTAGTGGGTGTTTCTAATAAAGTGGCCAGTGAGTGGAAAGACAAGGTAGTAGGTGTTTCTAATAAAGTGGCCATTGAGTGGAAATACAAGGTAGTAGGTGTTTCTAATAAAGTGGCCAGTGAGTGGAAGCACAAGGCAGTGGGTGTTTCTAATAAAGTGGCCAATGAGTGGAAGCACAAGGTAGTAGGTGTTTCTAATAAAGTGGCCATTGAGTGGAAATACAAGGTAGTAGGTGTTTCTAATAAAGTGGCCAGTGAGTGGAAGCACAAGGTAGTGGGTGTTTCTAATAAAGTGGCCAGTGAGTGGAAAGACAAGGTAGTGGGTGTTTCTAATAAAGTGGCCAGTGAGTGGAAACACAAGGTAGTGGGTGTTTCTAATAAAGTGGCCAGTGAGTCAAAGCACAAGGTAGTAGGTGTTTCTAATAAAGTGGCCAGTGAGTGGAAGCACAAGGTAGTAGGTGTTTCTAATAAAGTGGCCAGTGAATGGAAGCACAAGGTAGTAGGTGTTTCTAATAAAGTGGCCAGTGAGTGGAAGCACAAGGTAGTAGGTGTTTCTAATAAAGTGGCCAGTGAGTGGAAGCACAAGGTAGTGGGTGTTTCTAATAAAGTGGCCATTGAGTGGAAATACAAGGTAGTAGGTGTTTCTAATAAAGTGGCCAGTGAGTGGAAACACAATGGCAGGTTTTTGCTACTGTGCACTTTTGCACTCAGTTCAGAATCACCCCCCCATCACGCAAACACTCCATGCAGACCAGCAGGAGGTAGTCAAACAGCATGCAGGCAAAATGGCCTGACATATGTCCAGAAGCGGCGCTGTGGGGGGTTAATATGGCTCAGCTTCGCCTGCCTGACCTTTCACTATCACAGCAGGCGAGCTTTCATTAATGCACCAATCACTCACTTCAGCTTAGCTTTGACACAGTTACACCTTCCCACCCCGTTTTACCCTCACCGGCCACTTTATTAGAAACCCCTCCACCCTGCTGGTGTACAGTTTGGCAGTGTAACTCATATGTAGCACAAAGTAGAGGTTTCCAACAAAGTGTCCCGAAGTGGAAGCACAAACCAAGTGTTTCTGATAAAGTGGCCATTCAGTAGAAGTACAAGGTGGGTGTTTCTAAAACAAAGTGGCCACTGAATGCAAGTTCAAGGTTGGTGTTTCTAATAAAGTGGCCATTGAATAGAAGTGTTAGGCAGGTGTTTCCAATAAAAGTGTCCAGTAAGTGGAGGCACAAGGCAGGTGTTTCTGATAAAGTGGACATTCAGTAGAGATACACGGTGGGTGTTTCTAAAAAATGGCCACTGAATGCAAGTTCAAGGTTGGTGTTTCTAATAAAGTGGCCAGTGAGTAGAAGTGCAGGATAGTTGTTTGTAATAAAATGGTCAGTAATAGGAAGCACAAAGTAGGTGTTTCCAATAAAGTGTCCAGTGAGTGGACATGCAAGGTAGGGGTTTCAAATAAAGTGACCAGTTAGTAGAAGCTCAAAAAGAATGTTTCTTATAAAGTGGCCAGAGAAAGGAGACACAACGTAAGTATTTTCAATAAAGTGTCCAGGGAGTGGAAGGTCCAAGATAGATGTTTCAAATAAAGTGGCCACTGAATGCAAGTTCAAGGCAGGAGATTCAAAGAAAGTGACCAGTGAGTGGAAGCACAAGGCAAGTGTTTCTGATATATTCAGTAGAAGTACAAGGTTGGTGTTTCTATTAAAGTGACCTGCGAGTAGAAGTGTTAGGCAGGTGTTTCCAATAAAATGGCCAGTTCGTAGAAGTACAAATGAGATGTTTCCAGTAAAGTGTCCAGTGAGTGGAAGTACAGGATAGTTGTTTCCAATAAACTGTCTAGTGAGTGGATACACAAGATGTGTGTTTCCAATAAACTGGCCAGTGAGTGGAAGCACAAGATGGGTGTTTCCAATAAACTGGCCAGTGACTGGAAGCACAAGATGGGTGTTTCCAATAAAGTGTCCAGTCAATGGAAGTATATATATATAGTTTCCAATAATGTGGCCACTGAATGCAAGTTCAAGGCAGATGTTTCCAATAAACTGTCCAGTGACTGGAAGCACAAGATGGGTGTTTCCAATAAACTGGCCAGTGAGTAGAAGCACAAGATGGGTGTTTCCAATAAACTGGCCAGTGACTGGAAGCACAAGATGGGTGTTTCTGTTAAATTGTCCAGTAAGTGGAAGCACAATTGTTTCTAATAAAATGGGCAGTGAGGACATATCCTGAAATGTTAAATAGTTAGTGTGTGATTTTAGAAATGTGAAACTGGCATCAGAGCTGAAAGGGCTGTGTGTGTGTGTGTATGTGTGTGTGTGTAGGGGGGGGGGTGATGGCAGCACTGCAGCACTTTATTGTTTTCATCCTGTCTTCATCCTTTCATAACCGAGATTCTTACTTTTCTCCAGGGCTTAAAGTAATATCCCTGCTCAGCAGATGAGCTGGAAATTCTTCCTTTGTGCCGGCACACTCTGTTAGTTTTGGCACTCGGAACGGCATTATTTAAATGTGTGTGTGTGTGTGTGTGTGTGTGTGTGTGTGTGTGGCTGGGTTGGTGGATAGGTGTGTGTTTTGTGGACATTTCCTCATCACATTTCTATGGAACTCTCCACTCTTCCTGATTGTGTGTGTGTGTGTGTGTGTGTGTGTGTGTGTGTTGGACAGGGTTGAATGGTACAGGGGGAAAACACCCATTACAGTATCTCCTGCTCTTGATAAAATGAGAAACAGGACTGTAAAAAGATGATGAAAAGTTCTAGACTGGTGGAGAACTGGTTACGTGGATGATAAGACACTCACAGTGGAAAATCAAGCAGATCTCGAGGCACAGCGTGAAAACATGGGAGCCACAATGAAGAAAACAAAGGTTATAGCAACAAGAAAGACCACTAGCTTTACCACTGATGGGGAACAGCTGTAAAAGTGGTGGGCAGCTTGGATCATTTATTGCCGTCAAAGGATCCAGCGGTCAGGAGATACAACGCAGATCAGCTCTCTGTCAAACAATCATGAAGGAGCTTGTGAAGATCTTCAAATATAATGACTCACGTCTACAAACAACGGTCAGATTTGTCCAGGTTGTGATATTTTCTGCAGATGTGAAAACCTGAGAAAAAGCAGGACAGGACAGGACTGGTGGTGTTGGTAAAGGCTGCAAAGAAACAAATGGATTCTCATGAACCCCACATAACCAAAATAGAAAGCTATTTAAATTTAGGATGTTTAAAAAATATTTTGGAACAGTTTAAGGTAAAAGAAGTATACGAAAAATAAGATCCCGAGTCTGGAGCATCCGTGCTGTTACTGCACGGTTCTGCAATAGCTTTGTCCCACAAACTTCCCTCAGACTTTTAAACAACAGAGACTGAACTACACCCTCCCACTGTTGCTGTGTAACTTTCAATGTATTTAAAGCAAATCATTTGGATTAAATTGAGGTTATTTGGACATTCTATTGAGATAACATGATTATATTGTGTTAAAACTGTGGGTATAATAGGATTGTATTATGGTTGTCTTGGAATTATATTGAGGTTGTATTTTTATTGTTTTAGGCTGTCTTGATTATGTTGATGGTGCATTACCTTATGTTATTGCTGTGTTATAATGAATATAATTAAAACTCATATTGGGATTACATTGAGGTTATTTGGGAATTATATAGAGACAATACAGTGATTAGATTCTGGTTATATTGGAATTATAGTGTGGCCATATAGAGCTTATATTGGGATTATGGTAAGGTTTTAATATGATTATATTGTGAATTTATTGGGATAACATTGACGTTGTATTGGATTATTTTAGGCTGGTGCATTGCCTCATGTGATTGCTGTGCAGCTTGATCATTTATTGCGAGTGCATTGTGGTTACATTATAATTATATTAAGGTTGGCATGGGTTTTATATTAAGGTTGTATTGAGGTTATATTGAATATACATTGGGATTATATTGAGGATGTGTTGGGATTGTATTGTGCCTATATTGGGATAATATTGAGGTTGTATTAAGTTATAAGACTCATATTGCTTATTGCAGTCACCTGTGATACTAATGCTATATTGTATTCTGCAGGCCTTGTTGTTTGTGTGCATATGTATATATGTATGTGTGTATATATATATATATATATATATATATATATATATATATATATATATATATATACAGTGTGTGAGTGTATATGTAAGTCTTTCCTTAAGGCAGACATGAACATGTCAGAGAATGTCATACTCTCACCTGTGACTCTGCTCTTCAGTCAGACCATGTAACATGTTAAGTGTATGTGTGTGTTTACATGTGTGTGTGTGGGGGGGGTGTGTGGGAGGCATATGATTATGGCTTATATAAGTTATGCTTGAAGACGCTTGTGGCTCTTCAAGTCAGATGCTGTGTGTGTGCGTGTGTGTGTTTGTCCTCTAAAACAGTAATGTATCCCGAGTGCTGTAAAAACAGTGTGTCTGCCTGTAAAACTATATAACATTAAAATAAACCAGATAAACATAAAGTCAGTGGTCAGTGAGAATGTCTACCTGTATAACTTTATATAACATTAGAACAAATCCAAAAAACATAAAGTCAGTGGTCAATGAAAGTGTCTTCTTGTAAAACCCTATATAACATCAAAATAAACCTAAATAAACAAAGATCAGTGGTCAGTGAGAGTGTCTACGTATAAAACTCTTTATAACAATTCAATAAAGTCAGTGGTCAGTAAGATTGTATATCCATAAAACTCTATATAACATTAGAAGAAACCCAAATGAACATAAAGTCAGTGGTCAGTGAGAGTGTCTACCTGTAATTAACTCTATATAACATTAGAACAGATCCAAATAAACATAAGGTCAAGGGTCAGTGAGAGTGTCTATCTATAAAACTCTATATAACATTAGAAGAAACCCAAATAAACAAAGGTCAGTGGTCAGTGAGAGTGTCTGCCTGTAATTAACTCTATATAACATTAGAATAAACCCAAATAAACATAAAATCAGTGGTAAGTGAGAGTGTCTACCTGTAATAACTCTATATAACATTAAAATAAGCCCAAATAAACTAAGGTCAGTAGTCAGTGAGAATATCTACCTGTAATTAACTCCATATAACATTAGAACAAATCCAAATAAACATAAGGTCAAGGGTCAGTGAGAGTGTCTATCCGTAAAACTCTATATAACATTAGAATAAACTTAAATAAACAAATGTCAGTGGTCAGTGAGAGTGTCTACCTGTAATTAACTCTATATAATGTTAGAATAAATCCAAATGAATCTAAAGTCAGTAGTCAGTGAGTGAGCCAGTCTCTAACCCCAGCGATATTCAGGTATGTAATATACCCATCAGCTTTCATCCCCCCCCCCCCCTGCAGTTAAAAGCAGGTTAAACGAGAGCTCCCTGCCTGCTGTATCCAACAGGTGGCAGTACAGCACATTCATACCTGTGTGTGCGTCTGTCTGTGTGTTCTCTAGGTGACCATTCTTAGAGGAAAGGACGGCTATGGCTTCACCATCTGCTCCGACTCACCTGTACGAGTACAAGCTGTGGATCCAGGTAAGAACGTAAGAGCACGGTGTGCATCTGCTGTGTCAGTTTCTGTATCTGTGTATTTTGCTTTCTCTTGTTATGATATATGTAAATTATGTATGATCATTAAAAAGCCCTTTTATCATTTTTATCTTACACCATCAATCATATTCCGCTTAGAATTTCAGCACCTCCACCTCCACACACCTCCCACATCCGTGTGTGCGTCCCTAAACTTACACTTAAATACAGGAAGAGTTTACTGTTTATCAGTGTGTCAGTGTGTGTGTTGTGTGTGTGTGTGTGTGTGTGGGGGGGGGGGGGTGCACTTGTGTCAACTCAAGGTGGTTGATGGTTAATTAACATTGCTCTTAAAAGAGTGAGGCTGAAAATGGTTCATATGAGTATGTGTGTAAGTGTGTGTGTGTGTGTGTGTGGTGGGGGTGCACATGTGTCAACTTACGAATCATTTCAAAGAATATCTCACGGCCCATTGAGTTTGTGTGTGTGTGTGTGTGTGTGTGTTGTGTTCTCAGGTGGTCCTGCGGATGTGGCCGGCCTGCAGCAATTGGACACTCTGCTGCAGTTGAACGGTCAGCCTGTGGAACAGTGGAAGTGTGTAGATCTGGCTCATGCCATTAGGTACGTGGCACACGATTATGTGTATGTGCATCTGTGTGTGTGAGTGTGTGTGTGTGTGTGTGTGTGTGTGTGTGTGTTGTTTTTATAGCCCTTCTGTGTGTTGTGTGCCCTGAGATGATGCAAAATATGAGCAATCTGACTTTATGGGGTCAGCTTGCCGGTGCTCCTGAGGAAATAAGAGGTATTGGGTAAAAATGTTTCTTTTTGAGCTTATAAACCTGATCTCTATCTCCTGCATCTGTATTGTTCCATTAGTCCCCTTTAGACAATCACTCTGAACCTAATTACTGAATATCAGTAATTATATAACTCTCTCTCTCTCTCTCTATATATATATATATATATAAAACATTAGAAAAAAAAACAAATAAACATAAAGTCAGTGGTCAGTGAGAGTGTCTACCTGTAGTTACCTCTATATCAAGTTAGAAAAACCCAAATAAACATAAAGTCAGTGGTCAGTGAGAGTCTACCTGTAATTAACTCTATATCATGTTAGAATAAACCCGAATAAACATAAAGTGATCAGTGAGAGCGTCTACCTGTAATTAACTCTACATAATGTTACAATAACCCCAAATAAACATGAAGTCAGTGGTCAGTGAGAGTGTCTACCTGTAATTAACTCTAAGTATTGTTATATTAAACCCGAATAAACATGAGTCAGTGATCAGTGAGAGTGTCTACCTGTAATTAACTCTATATAATGTTAGAATAAACACAAATAAACATAAAGGCAGTGATCAGTGAGAGTGTCTACCTGTAATTAACTATATATAATGTTAGAATAAACACAAATAAACATAAAGGCAGTGATCAGTGAGAGTGTCTACCTGTAATTAACTATATATAATGTTAGAATAAACCCAAATAAACATACGTCAGTGGTCAGTGAGAGTGTCTACCTGTAATTAACTCTAAATATTGTTATATTAAACCCGAATAAACATGAGTCAGTGATCAGTGAGAGTGTCTACCTGTAATTAACTCTATATAATGTTACAATAACCCCAAATAAACATGAAGTCAGTGGTCAGTGAGAGTGTCTACCTGTAATTAACTATGTATAACATTAGAATAAATCCAAATAAACATAACCTGTAAATGTAGACACTCACTGATTTAATAATAAAACATGTGAACCTATTAATTCATGCCATCATCTAATCAGCCAGTCATGTGGCAGGGGGCTGTAATGATAGGGCCCATTTGAGAAGCCCAACTGGGTCCCACTAACAACAGATGTACAAGCCCATGCCCACCTGGAACCCACCCAGCCCAAATTCCACCCATGTGAGCGTTGCATGAGCATGTTGGCTGGGAATCGTTCTGCCTCCTGCGTTTGCATCCAGAAGAGGGGGTTCGTCCAGGGCGCCATACATAGGCTAGAACCACCACTGTATGCGTGTGTATACTGAGCCAGTGCGGCATCGTCTCCTCCGCCCATAAATCAAGTCACCTGCCGTTAATGTTCTTGCTTAATGGGAAGGATGCAGATTCAGGCCGTACAATAAAAGATGAATAATTACCCGTGGCAACCGGAACGTGTTTCCGTGCCATTTCAGCAGCTCCCAATTCTCCGCCTGCTCCTGCCGCCTGTGTTATTTCTTTTATTTTTCAGGCTCAGGACTCTCACAGTTCATTAGTGAAGCACACCACTTATATGGACAAAAGTATTGGGACGCCAATAGATACTAGATTTTGGAAGAGCATTGCTGTGAGGATTCGATTGCATACAGCGACAAGAGGCTTAGTGAGGTCAGGATGTTGAATGATGATCACCAACCCAACTCATTTCCAACCAACTCAACCAAAGAACACAGTTCTTCCACTGCTCCACAGCTCAATGCTGGGGGGCTTTATACCCCTCTAGCCCACGCCTGGCATTAGGGAGCATGGTGCCAATAGCTCCATACAAGGACTATCTGTGTCAGTAATGGCTGTCCACAAACTTTTGGCCATATAGTGTGTGTATGTATGTTTGTAGTATAGATGTATGAGTGTCAAGAACCTTCTGAAAGGTCTATTACAGAAAGGTCACAAACATTTATGGCTCCTTATGGAACCAAAGGCGGTTCTTCTGTGGCATCGCTCCAAGAACCCGGTGATGTTTAGGAGTGTGTGCCGGCAGCCTTTCATTTGGGGGCTTTCAGTCTCCATATTTTCCTTCATTTTTTGTATTTTCTTGTTTACTCTTGTTTATTTAGACACTCAGGCCTTATTATTAGCGCTGTCACTCATGTTTTTGGATCGCGCAGCTTGATACCGGACGGAGGCCAGCGCTGGTTCGGGGCGAGCGGAGAAGCCACTTCAGATTATCATCAGAATGCTCTGTCAGAAGTGACTCACTCTCCTCTCCTTCTTTACTTTTCTTCCAGCTGTCATTCCTCACGCACTCGCTCTCTCTCTCTCTTTCTTACTCTCTCTAAGTGTCTCTCACTCTTTTTCTCTTCTCCCCAGTGTTTGTGAAGAATTCGGATAAAGAAAGACAATGCGTCATACATTTCAGTCCATTTATCTCCTTTACTGACTCTTCCCCTCTGTCTGTCTGTCTGTCTCGCTCATTCACTATCTGACATCCCTATCATTATCTCATTGTCTCTCTATCTCTATGTCTCTCTCTCTCTCCCCGTCACATTCAGATGAAATGTAATTGTAATTGCAACAGCTGTTGCCAAGACAACAAAAGGAATTAATTAATGCTAAGTCAAAGTATAACTATGTACGCTATATGGACAAAAGTATTGGGACACCTGCTCATATTCATTGTTTCTTCTGAAATCAAAGGTACTTTTGCTGGAGTAACTGTCTCTACTGTCCAGGGAAGAAGGCTTTCTACTACATTTGGAGGGCATTGCTGTGAGGATTTGATTGCATTTAGCGAAAAGCGTTTTTAGGAGGTCAGGATGTTGGATGATAATCGTCACCCCACATCACCCCAAATCATCCCAAAAGTATTGGATGGAGTACCAGGCTTTATTCCAGAGAGCACAGTTCTTCCACTGCTCCACAGCTCAATGCTGTTTTATTTGATTGACAGTACTTCTCTACAGGGTGCATTTGCACACCATTTTGCAGCAATGGGTGTAAGTAGCTATATGCCTTCATTAGAAGGGACGTCCACAAACATTTGGACATACAGTGTATGTTTGTAAAGGTTCTGTTACAATGTTTCTTTCAAATATGATTCCAGATGTGGACATTGGTAGGTTATTTGACATAGACGGGTCTAGAGGAATTCATACGTATGTGACTAAAAGAGTGTTTCAGGATTCATACAATCTGTAATCCCAAACCTAAACGTAACATATTACACCTAAACCTAATTCTAACCATAACCTAAACCTAATCTATTACACCTAAACCTAAACTTAACCTACATCACCCAAACCTAAACCTAATCTACTACACCTAAACCTAAACTTAACCTACATCACCCAAACCTTAACTTAACCTACTACACCTAAACCTAATTCTAACCTTAACCTAAACCTAATCTATTATACCTAAACCTAAATCTAACCTCCTACACCCAAACCTAAACTTAACCTACAACCCCCAAACCTAAATTTAACCTAAACCTAATAAAGAAAAGCAGCATGACTGTAGCTGTAGCAGCTCAGTCCTCCAGTATTTGGCAAAACAGCGTCACCACTGGACGGGGGCTCCTTTTGGGAATTGTACAATATGTATGACGTGTCTTTGTCTGTGCAAATGTTACAAATATCTCGGGGCACATTTTTGCGGAACAGTTTTGACTGAACCGAATTCCTCCTCCTAGAGGTTCACATGCTTTTTCTGATAAAGATATTTAATGCTGGATCATTTCACTCAGTAAATAAATGTAGAACTATGTTGGTTTAGGGATTATATAAAGATCTGATCACATTGATCTTCTCTCCCCTCTCTCTCCCCTCTCTCTCTCTCTCTCTATAGAAACAGTGCCAGTGAAATTACAGTGGTGGTCTGGCGTACTGGACCCTCTGTTAAGTCCAGCTTTGAGGGCCTGATCCATCACCCGTCCTACAAACCCTCCAACTACGACACGCCCATCTCTCCGCCCAAAAACAGACGTGGAGAAAAGACCCCCCCAGTGCCCCCCTTGCCCGCTCACCACCGGGCCAGCCGCAGGGTGCTGGTGAACGGGTCAGAGGCCGCCAGGCCTGCCGGCATGGGGGTGCCATGGGGAGGCGAGAGGAGAGAGGAGGGCGAGGCCAACGCCAGGACACACACACACACTCTGAGAGGGACGCGCGTCAAAGCCTCCAACGGGGACAATTACATCATCCTGTCCCCCATCAACCCTGGCAGTCAGGTACATCCACAGTGGACTATTCTACAGTGTTGGCTTGCTGGGACATACGCTACTGTGTATAAACTGTATACAGTACTAGAGCCCAGCATGAGTAAAAGTACAGGTGCTCTGTCAAAAAAGGGACTTGAGTAGAAGTAGAAGTGTCTTTAAGCTCCAGACTTAAGTGGAAGTACTAAAGTACTCATTTTTTTTAGTACTTAAGTACTGCAAGTAGTTTATTCTGAATTTTACTACTTAAGTACTGAAAGTAAAAGTACAGTACTGTGTTCTGTAGTTCTTACAGAAAGCAGTCAAAAGTTTGGGTATCAGTGTTTATATTAGTTCAGATGCTCAGACTTAAGGATGGTCTCAGTTCCTCTGGCTGTAGTAGAAAGACGGGACTGTAGGAGACAGAGTTCATGAACACGAGTCTTCAGTTCACTCTCTAAACAAACTCAGACCTGACTCAACCCGCCACATACAAGAGTTTCATCTGTAAAACCAGTGAGGAGAGCAGCTCAAACCCCTGAGCGTCACTCTCTGTAAACCCAACTACAGCTGAAAGAGCTCAGGCCATTCGGACACATACGAGTATTTGCAGGAGCTGAAGACGGAGGTGTTTCTTCTGGTGGTTCTTCTTCTTCTTCCATCTGAAGACAAACTAACAGGGCTCTAGCGTTAGTGTTAGCTCATTTTAGCTCAATGTTGAGGCGGCTTCATCAAACCCGGTGACAGCGCCATCTAGAGCTCTGGAGGTGATGATGTGGGTTTGAAATGATTCGTAGCATTTTTATAACCGTAAAAAATGTAACGGAGTAAAAGTATTAAACTCATCCAAAATATGCAGTGAAGTAAAAGTGGAAGTAGGAGAAAGCAATAATCATCCAGTAGATACAGATACTTAAGTACAGTAGTGAAGTACTTCTACTTCTTTACGATACATCTCTGAGTGCACATAGTCACGAAGTCAGCTCACCAGATAAGCTCACCAGACAAAGATTACTCACCTGTGACTGAAATGTACCTAATAGCACACAATACCTCCACCAACAGCTGTTAGGTTTCTAGATCTAGGCAACATCAGAGTTCAGCCACTCCTGCATCAAAGAATTGATGAATCAGCCAGATTACGCGGTGCCGTCCCTGGCATTTCCTCACTGTTCCAGGTAGTCTCACAGATTTTCAAGAGTGGGCCAGGCCAGATGTGTGACCAGTGTGACTGCTCCTGAATGCTCCCCCCACATTATGGCCTTTGACACGCCCAAATGCCATAACTGCCTTTTCTCAATCTATAAATCCCATTACACACCCTGCTGGTATTTATAGCCTGATCATCCCCCTAGAAGCTTCTATACACTAAATGCATTGTAAACAAGTTTCCAGTGGTTGTTTATTCAATATTTACAGTTATTTTTGCAAGGTTATCCGACTTTGTCTATTTAGTACCACTAAACAGATATAGGGCTTAGTGAATGTTAATATGATCATAACTTCATCATTGATGTTATACTGCATTCTGATAATCTTATAACATTAAAGTCATATGCAGCTATTGCAAATGATGAGCATATTTATCATAACATTACATTATTCATATATACAGTATGTATATGTGTTATATGAAATTGATTCCATGCAAACGAACAGTGAAGCTTAACATGGTCACTTTACAGTGGAAGTCAATGTAATCTCACAATGTAATTTCATAAACTGTTGAAAATAGTATTCTCTATTGCTTTATAAAAAATGAGTTATTTCAGAAATACTGAATTTAGCATTTCATCAATTCAAACAATGCCTAAAGTGCTTTACAAAGAAAGAAACAAACACAAACAGCCTAATAAAACTACAGACAATCACTGAACAATGGAACAATGTAAATAATATAGTTTTTCTCAGATAATATAGTTTTTCTCTTACTTCTTTTATTTATATTGTGTATATAGTGGTAATTTATCTAGGTTTTGCATCTGAGTGTCTTGCTATTCCTTTGCTGCGGTGACACTGAGAATTTCCCCACTCTGGGACTAATAAATGATTATCTTATCTAACAATAATGAAAATAAAAATACATATATATATATATATATAATATAAAACAAGGAATTGCACATTATTTCACAAGTATTAACTCTTTACTTTTTTCAGTGTTGATTAAATAAACAAATGCTTGTAAAACAATGTCTTATGACACAATGAAGATAAATTCAGCATCTTATGTATATGTTATTAATGTTCATGGAAGCCCCACCTCACAACTTATGGGGCTTAAAGAATCTGCTGCTAGTATTAGCCTTGGTGCCAGATACCACTGGACACCTTCAGAGGTCTTGTGGAGTCCATGCCTCGAATGCTCAGATCTGTTGTGGTAGCATAAGGGGGACCAACTCAATATTGGGATGTGGTACTAATGTTATGGCTGATTAGTGTCTGTTTGTAGCTAATTGTGGGTGACCAACAATTGTGAGAGTATGGTAAAAATTGCAAGTGGGCTACACCTGAACCGTCATGGTATCGACTGAATTCCACCAAACTGTTCAAGTTTGGATTTCTTGACTTAGACATGACGGAGAATCCAGTTCACTTGCGTCGGTTCTGCATCAGAAAGGTCATCCTGGTGCTGGGAGAGTTAATCTACAGGACAGATTAGTGAGGATTCTGTGGGTTGATTAGAAATGAATTAGACGTAATGAAGTCTGCACCACATGCTGCTAGAAGCTCTGCCATCCTGCAGTCTTTGTAGTTCGTTGATCTGTTCTGGTTGCTGAAGCAGGAACTGCTTGTCCCACTCTGCAGTAGGATGTCCTGCTGTAGCCTTAGGATGACCCAGTGACCTCAACCCTACAAGCCCTCTGTTCATGCTGTTAATCTGATCGATAGAACCGGGGAGCAACCAAGGCTAAAGGCCAATATTTCCTTCCGCATATACACATGTACCCTACACCGTACCCTAGTATAAGCACAAGTATAAATGCTCACAATGCCGTATGCCACCTGTGCAGACTACGGTGTCGACTCCCAGTGGGCTTTTAGAGGCTGCAGTACAGGGTCCCATTAATATGAAGCATAGAAGCAACAGGGTCTTTCGCACCGAAGGCTTATTAATGCTCATGAAGACCTCACCCCACCTCACAACTTACAGGACTTAAAGGATCTGCTGCTGAAGTTAGTCTAGGTACCAGATTCCACAGAACACCTTCAGAGGTCTTGTGAAGTCCATGCCTCGAATGCTCAGGTCTGTAGTAGTGGCCGGACCAACTCAATATTAGGCCGGTGGTGCTAATGTTATGGCCAATCGGTGTACATTTTTAACCAGTTGTAGGTGACCTGTAGGCGACTCTGCTGTTCGGACACCCAGGGGAAGTTCGTTCCACAGCTTCGGTGCAGGACAGGAAAAATCCTGGATGCTCATCTTCCTTGAATCTTAAAGGATTCTTACAGGTTTCAGATCTTCAGGACAATCAGGCTAAGCTAAGCAGCTACAGGTCCCAAAGCCAGAGGACGTTTTTTATGACATACACATGTCTGTTCTTTATCACCAGATGATTTACTTTTTTCTGCCAAAATTGAAAGATGGCACTTTACTGCACCTCTAACTTTTACTGAACTGCACATTTAAGAAGAGATTAAGCTTCAGGGCAGTACCCATGGCCCTCGAATCAGCTTTGAGAAATTCAGCAGTGATCTGGTTAAAACTGCTGACTTCACAGACGCTTTATTGGGACCTGTCATTCCTGCTTTACCTACTTGCGGCACAATGTCAGTCAAACCCCTCCTGCTCGAGGACCCCCTTCTTTTCCCATGCCGCTCTTCTTGCCTTGTCACTTGTCAGTTCATCACTTCGCTTATCAAATTCCTTTCATTTTCATCCCTTCAGGTCTTACTGCTTCTTGATTCTTGTCACTTCGACCTCTGATAGCTTTGACCCTACACAGCACATTCTCAGCTCTGCAGTGACACTGACTGACATGGTGGTGGTGAGTGTGTTAGTAGTGTGTGTGTTGCGCTGGTGGTACAAGTGGATCGGACACAGCAGTGCTGCTGGAGTGTTTAAACACTGTGTCTGTCCACTCACTGTCCACTCTATTGGACAGTCCAGTACCTGGCTGGTCCATCTGATCTGCTGCTGCACAGTTAGTGTTGGTCATCCTCTAGACCTTCATCAGTGCCCACAGGACGCTGCTGCCCACAGGATGCTGATGGCTGGATATTTCTGGTTGCTGCACTGTTCTCAGTCCAGCAGTGAGACTGAGGTGTTTAAACACTCCAGCAGCACTGCTGTGTCTGGTCCACACAACACAGTGTCACTGCAGAGCTGAGAATGACCCACCACCCAAATACTACCTACCTGCTCTGTGGTGGTCAGTCCTGTGGGGCCCTGACCATTGACGAACAAATAGGGTGAGAGGGGGCTGATAACAGAGTCTACATAGTACATAGTGGTCCTATATGGGAAGTAGAGCTGATATGATGGACGGTGATTATGGTACTAATGTTATGGCTAATCAGCTGTGAAAGATTCTGTTAAAGACTCCAGAAAAAGACTCTTACATAATGGGATTACATATAAATATAAATTTAGGACATATGACCTCACATTGTGGCAAGTGTGTGTGTGCAAGTGTACAACAGACTGCTTGTAGAGGTCAGCAGTTGCCCAGTGTGTCACACACAATTGACGCACAAGCCCTGCCATGCTGACCTTAAAAAAAAAAAAATCAGATTTGGAGGGATCACGCTGCTGCCAACAGGAGATGCACGTGGCCCTGGTTTATTGCCTTCCTTCCCTTTCCATCGCTCCCTCTGGGACTCATAACCGTGTTTGTTTGTCGGAGCAGAGGCGATCCATTTTTGCCCCTGAAACGATTCTGCTGTGACTTTCCCTAATTGTCAGCCAAAGGGATAATGCCTGGCCTAGAGCCAGAAAACTCTCAGGAGCGTCTTGGAGGCACTGGTCATCATAAATGAATGTCCAATTCCATCTTTGAGTAGTGTTTGGAGACAGAGCAGCACTTTTTTCATAAAGAGACATTTTATAATTTTTTTGTGTGTGTGTGTGTGTGTGTGTGTGTGTGTGTGTGTGTGTGTGTGTGTGTGTGTGTGTGTGAACCTTTTAAAGGTTTAAAGAGTGGTCTATTGGGCTATGGCACTGCAACTATGACCCAAGGGTCGCTGGTTTGAATCCCGGGTGATGCCGTCTGATTAAAATCATCAGGACTCGATTTGTCCCACATCTTTACTAAAAACTGTCTTAAATTTGTTCTTGAGTAAAATCCGGATCAATGATGTGTTTATTAATTAAAGGGCAGAACTGGTCACAGCTCTGCTCTTATCATGAGGAACTCCACTGTCCTCATAAACTGAACCAATCCCAGATTAGAGAGCACTGGTCAATGCCAGAATTCTGTGGGTTTTTGAAGAGTTCTTGCTTCTATGGCTCACTCAAGGAACCCATCTTTAATTTTAAGAGTGTACGGTATCTATTCTTTCTCATAGCGAAGGAGAAAGTCCTATAAATACTCATTGTCTGTGTTGAAGTGTTTTCCTCATTCCTCAGAATTCTCAAACTATCATGCCACTCAGTTCCTCAGATTGGAAACAGTGCTCTAATGCTCTATTCTAGTGGATAATCTAATAACTGTCTCATGATACTGAGTAAGGTCACATGTGAAATTATCCTGAGCTATGTGATGTTCAGTATCAGAAAAAATGAACAATAAACTGAGCGCAATAGAAAGATTCAGGTTTGCTGGGTTGGGTTGCTGGGTACTGGGCTTCTGGGTACTGGGGTGCTGGGTCCTGGGGTGCTGGTTACTGGGCTGCTTGGTACTGGGCTGCTGGGTACTGGGGTGCTGGTTACTGGGCTGCTGGTTACTGGGGTGCTTGGTACTGAGTTGCTGGTTACTGGGCTGCTGGGTACTGGGGTGCTGGTTACTGAGCTGCTGGGTACTGGGGTGCTGGGTACTGGGTTTCTGGGTACTGGGGTGCTTGGTACTGAGTTGCTGGTTACTGGGCTGCTGGGTACTGGGGTGCTGGTTACTGGGCTACTGGTTACTGGGGTGCTTGGTACTGAGTTGCTGGTTACTGGGCTGCTGGGTACTGGGGTGCTGGTTACTGGGCTGCTGGGTACTAGGTAGGAGTAGACCTATATCCGGGACATCAATGTATTTCCGAAAGCATCCCATGTTGTATAATCTGTCAGGAATCTGATTGTGCCAGAAGTGTTCATCATAGTTACTAACTGAGTGACTTCATTTCTTACAGATCCTGAGGCCAGTATATGGAGACAACCATGGCACTCTAGGTAAGTCTCTTAATGGCAGAGCAAGTGAATGCACTCTGAATTGGCCTTGCTTTTACATGTTTTACATTTGGCTGATGCGCTTATCCAAAGCACCTTACGTTTGGTACACAGGTAGGTGAACGTAGGGTTAGGAGTCTTGCCCAAGGACTCTTACTGATGGGCTTGCCAAGGAATCTAATCCGTGTCTGCCTCAAGGAGGGAGGGGTTGTTAGAGAGGGACATGGATAATTCTGAAAAATTGAAATTAGATTTTCTAAATGTTACAAAATAAAAATTTGGTTCTGCCAATTAACCCACCTATTTATAGCACCCTCTAGCATTAGCAAGGTCACTGGGAGGGTAAGGACTTAGAGCGCGTCTTCTCTGCTACATGCAAAGCCACCTACCTTCTCTTTTCAAACTGCTGGATGGGTTTCCACCAAAGAGCACCGCCTACCCACCTGGAGAGAGCTGCCATCCATTAGATCCTTCGTTGGCATGAAAAAAGAAGGACACTTTTATTTTGGCAAGGAGCCTTCGCAATCAGCCTACGAATCGAGGTCCTGAATTGGGACACAGTTATAGTCTTTTTAAAGTCTTCCCATTTTAAAGGGATGATCCATGCTGCAGAAAGTAAAAGTAGTGTATTTTACATAAAAGTAAAGTCTCACAAACTGGAAATACATCTGTGCTCCAGCAGGGAGGATGTTCCCGAGGCAGGCCAGCGTACCCCAGCCCCAGTCCTCCAGTGCCCAGGCCGGCCCCAGCCTGGCCAGCAGAACCAGCTTCCTGCGCCGCTCCGCCAACAGTAAGGCCAAACCCCCTTCGGCTGGGAGCTACCAGCAGAGCTCCAACTTCGCCAACTACCAAAACTGCACCATCGTCAGGTCCCACGTCCCGACGCACGCCAACTACAGCACCTATGTCAAAGTGGCCCCCAAAATCCTCATCTTCCCCATCTTTGTGCAGGTGGGTGATTCACTGGGCCAGACTCTGTATGTCTGACAGTCATCTGATTCTGTGGTGTGTTTAGCAACAGTCTCTTTCCTCTTAGAAAACCCCTGTGTGTGTTCTGAGCTGAATGTCAGGTTCTTCTTTTTTTACGCTGCTTTTTCCTGTCTGGCTGGCGGGTTCAGAGACTGCGCAAGACCTGATTAGGTGCCAGTTAACTTTTAGACACAGATAAGTTAAGTTTGGTGTCTCAAGTTGGTTCTTTAGGTTGGCATTAAGCTACATGGCTAATGTAGCTAACAAGTAATGGAAACTCCAACTGCAGCACTTAATATCATGCTAAATGTGTGCCTAAAGCATCACACACTTGCTGTCAAAGGTAAAGGTGCACGTATTTGTCACTGTACAGCGAAATGTGTCCTCCGCATTTAACCCATCTGGTAGTGAACACACACTCACACACACACATGTGTTAGGGGCAGTGAGTACACACACACACCCAGAGCGGTGGGCAGCCAACTCCAGCGCCCGGGGAGCAGAGAGGGTAAAGGGCCTTGCTCAAGGGCCCAACAGTGGCAGCTTGCCGAGCCCGGGAATCGAACCCACAACCCTGTTATCAATATCCCGGTGCTCTAACCGCTGAGCCACCACTGCCCCATAGAGATTATCTCAGCTAAACTAACTTACACTGTATGGACAAAAGTATTGGGACACCTGTTCATTCATTGTTTCTTCTGAAATCAAGGGAATTAAGGGACTTTCTCCTGCTTCTTTCTACTAGATTTTGGAGGAGAATTGGTGTGAGGATTTGATTGTGTTCAGTCCTGTTTACACTGGGCTTGGCACGCGAAATTCCATACAGAAGCTTTAAATTTCAAAGAGATTTCAACTTCCGGACGAATTTACTTAAGTGGCAAGTTAACCTTTGGTGGACTTTGACATGCAAATTCTCATCCATGATCCGTACTCTGAGCCAACATGGAGGGAGCGGCGCTGATTGTTGCGGTTTCAAAACTGGAGATATTATCCAACAAAATGCAACACAAACACGAGGGGCAACATGCTACACAGTCTGTCGGTAGGTGGGATTAGATTTAGTAGTTTGTGAAAGTGCTGAACCAGGTCAGGATGTTGGATGATAACCACCCCACCTAATCCTCATACTCTGCAACTCCTCCCAAAAGAATTGGTTGGAACTCTGCTCAGGAACATTCTCAGGTATGCAGGCGATTCCTCTGTCATTTCCTAATTCAGACGTGTAAGACCTTCGGTCCAGCTCCTGATGGCCTAACCAAAGGGAAAGGTTGCTCAGTTGACTACCTAGAAACCACAGGGGAAAATCCTGATTGGATAATTTTGCATTGAGTGCTTCAAGAAACAACAATTACTGAACACCTCCACATGGTTTGAGGAGAGTTATGGTTTAAGCTTCAGAATCAGAATCAGCAACACTTTATCGATCCTAGGAGGAAAGATACAGTTGTTACAGCTGCAACCGTTTGTGTACGAATAAACGCACTATAAAATAAACACAAAAATGTACTTTAAATGTAAATATCTATCAATTATATTACAATATATAATTATATTATATATAATAAAAAATATTTACTAAATTAAATATAATAAATATAATAAAATAATATAATAAAATATTTACTAAATTATATGAATTTAGTAAAGTGGCATATTGGTAATAACTGTGATAAAAATGTGGACAATTATTGCACACATTAAATTGAATTATAGTACTATTATTATTGCACATATGAACAGTATAACTTGAGTATTGCACAGTTGAACCGTAGTGTCACACATAGAGGGAGGTGTTATAGAGTTTGATGGCCACAGTTAGGAATGACCTCCTGTGGCACTTTGTGGTGCATTTCGGTGGAATTAGTCTTGCACTGAATGTGCTCCTGTGCTAACACTAACTGGTCTGTTGTAAGCTGTGATTACTTGCTCGATGCTTTACTGCACTTTAAGCACTTTCAGCCTGAATAACTGAATTCTTTCCCTTGTTTGACACTCTGCAATAAGAGCGTCTGGTTCTACAATCTGTGGACATTTCTTCATGTGTGAAGAGCTGAAACCTTTTTTTTCCACCTCATTGATCTTCATTGGGGTTGGGTCAGATTTTAATTCCTTCAAATTAAATTCAGAATAAATCACACGCTAATTATCTCCACCCATTTCGTTCGGCCTTGTTATGCCAGTGAGGTAAAAACTTTGCAAAGACAATTAAGCTTCAGACGATTTAGCAGACAGCTTATCAGTGCTGGGTCAGTCATGACTGAAGAAGGTGAACACTTTCCTGAGCGCTGGCCAGACAAAATTTCCGAGTTTGTCTTTGTAGAACCATTTTTGTAAATGAGATGTTCAGTTGTGAAGAACCTTTAAAGGTTTAAAGAAACTCTGCAGACAGTACAGATTCTGTGTGCACCTAAGTTTAATTTGTATTGTTAAGTTATTTTGTATGTACTGTAAATTATTCACTATTACTATGAATTATATAATGTCTGATAATTATTTAGTATCTACTTTGAATTATTCAGTATTTACTATGAACTATTCAGTATCTACTATGAATTATTCTGTATGTACTATAGATTATTTCATATGTATTAGTAATTAGTAAGCACTTGTAACTTTGTAGCTGCTAAACTGCTACATTTTGTAGTATTTACAATGAATTATATAGTGTCTGCTATGAATTAGTCAGTATCCACTATGAATTACTCAGTTTCAACAAGGACTTTTTCAGTATTTACTATGAATTATTCAGTAATTACAATGTATCCACTATGAATTATTATATAGATATAGATTTTATAGTATATACTATTATAAATTATTCAGTATCCACTATGAATAATTCAGTATTTACTATAAATGACTCAGTATCCACTATGAATAATTCAGTATCTACTTCAGATTACTTAATATCCACTATGGATTATTCAGTATTTACTATACATTACTCAGTATCAACTATGGATTATTCAGTATTTACTTTGAATTACTCAGTATCTACTATGAATAATTCAGTATTTACTATGAATTACTCAGTATCTACTATGGATTATTCAGTATTTACTATAAATTACTCAGTATCTACTATGAATAATTCAGTATTTACTATGAATTACTCAGTATCTACTATAAATAATTCAGTATTTACTATGAATTACTCAGTATCTACTATGGATTATTCAGTATTTACTATAAATTACTCAGTATCTACTATAAATAATTCAGTATTTACTATGAATTACTCAGTATCTACTATGAATAATTCAGTATTTACTATGAATTACTCAGTATCTACTATGAATTACTCAGTATCTACTATGAATTATTCAGTATTTACTATGCATTACTCAGTATCTACTATGAATTACTCAGTATCTACTATGAATAATTCAGTATTTACTATGCATTACTCAGTATCAACTATAGATTTCCCAGTATTTACTACGTTAAATTATTCAGTATCTGCTGCTATGAATTATTCAGTATTTACTATGAATAATTCAGTATTTACTATGCATTACTCAGTATCAATTATAGATTTCCCAGTATCTACTACGTTAAATTATTCAGTATCTGCTACTATGAATTATTCAGTATTTACTATGAATTACTCAGTATCTACATTGAGTTACTCAGTATTATGAATGTATCAGTGTCAGTAGGTGAAACACTCCTTAGTGCAGAAGAGAAGAACACTGCAAGTTTGTCGAGTGCTAACCTGCTAGCATGTTTGTGACAAACCACAACAAGTAAAAGGGTCTCTACAAAACGTCCCACAGCCTACACTTCCTGCTAATGCCACTAAGTCATGTCCTCATGACTCTACGGTGTTCTAGTCCACCTCCAGAAAAAGGATGTGGCTCTTTCACACTTTTTTTCATGCAACGGTGCACACCACTTTTAGCCTAGCGTGGTCAGAAAAGAGACGCTTTCCCAGACTGCTGTTGGCCCATCAGCACATTCAGAGCCGTGGGTGTGGAATCCAGAGTGAAGAGCGCTACACCAGTTTTTATACCTCAGTTTATCCACCTACAGCACAGCGACTGCTCTTTTCAGCCCGGCTCTAGTATGGAACTGACACCTGTAAGTGTACCCGCAGCACTGCGGCACTGGCGTTGCTAGTCTGTAGGGGGTAAATGTGATGGGACTGAAGAGGGGGGCACTTCCATTCACCTGTGTTTAATCATCCTAAGCTATTTGTTAATGGTCTTCTTTGTTCTTGGTGTTTTGTCTCACAGCCGTTGGACTTGTGCAGCCCCACCAGAACATTGCTGATCTCAGAGGAGATGATTCTGCATGAGAGCAAGCACCTCTCCATCAAGGTAGGAGCTTAAGTTTGAAACGCTGACTCACAAGAACCACTTCTGGTTCTCTACAGAACTTGCCGAATGGTTGTTTTGCTGTTTTTGTACATAAGTACTGCTGAGAAGCTTCTGCAGAACCTCTGCAGAAGGTAAGGGTTCTGTGCCTACTGGGAACCACACACTAGGTGCCATAAGGGCTGTTTGCATCAGACTTATTCTGTAAAAGACCACTTAGGGGACGG
The DNA here is from genome assembly GCF_030463535.1 of Salminus brasiliensis. Lineage (NCBI taxonomy): Eukaryota > Metazoa > Chordata > Actinopteri > Characiformes > Bryconidae > Salminus > Salminus brasiliensis. Next base: position 6,394,914 of record NC_132878.1, on the reverse strand, counting down.
TTCTTGAGTATGAAGTGTGAGTAGAGCTTCAGTGAAGCAGTGAACCTTCACATAATCTAGAGAGTCTATAGAGAATTTGCTCATTTGAATGTTTAGTAAAGCTTTCTTTTTTTCTTTACACTCCTAAAACTGATTTTTCCATCTCTGTTCTTTGGGGAACCACAAGGGGTTCTGCTTTCTCTCAGAAAACACAGAAAATCCTCATTTTAAAGTTGTTCAGCTTTTAATCTTAGGGCTCGTTATTCAGCAACTACTATAAATGATTCAGCATTTACTATAAATTATTCAGTATTTACTATAAATTATTCAGTATTTACTATAAATTACTTAATATTTAATAAGAAATATTTAATATATACTATGAATTGTTTAGTATCTGCTTTGAATTATTCAGTATTTACTATGAATTATTCGGCATCTACTATGAATTATTTAGTATGTACTATAGAATATGTCATAAGTATTAGTAATTAGTAAGTTTTGTAATTATGTGGTAATTGCTATAAATTCTGCAGTATTTACTGTGAATTATATAATGTCTGCAATTAATTATTCAGTATCTACTATGCATTATTCTGCATGTACTATGCATTATTCAGTATTTAATATACATTATTTTGTATCTAATCTGCATAATACTCTGTATAGTTGAAATACATTATTTAGTATGAATTTTGAATTATTCAGTTCCTGCTATAAAGGATTTAGTATATACTATAAATTATTTAGTAATTAATTGTAATTACTTACCAATTACTATGAATTATTCAGTATCTACTATGAATTATCCCCATCTACTCTGCATAAGTAAGTATCTACTATAAATTATTCAGGATCTACTCTACTCTACTCTACTCTCATAATTAGGTATAAATACATTATTCAGTTCCTTCTACAAATGATTTAGCAACTACTGTAAATTATTTAGTAACTAATAATTATTCATTACTAGCTATGAATTATTCAGTATCTACATTGCATAATTAGGTATTTATATAAATTATGAAATATTCAGTTCTACTATTATAGAGGATCAGTATCTACTCTGAATTATTCAGTAACTACCATGAACTATCAATTCTACTCGACTACTATGTCGTGTTTAGCAACTATGAATTATTCAGTAAATATGATGAATTATTTGGTGTCAACAATGAATCACTACTACTATGAACTATATAGAATCTACTTTAAATTCTACAGTGGCTACTATGTCATATTTAGCAACTACTACAAAGTATTCAGTACATAATGAATCTACATTGAATTGTGCAATAGCCAGTCTGAAACTAAGCTGTATGTTCTGTAGTAATGGCAGTTACGAAGAACTTAAAGGGGGCCCAACTACAAATACCCAGATTTTAAGAGGTTAAGAGGAGAGCTACAGTAATACGGGGATGAAAGCGCTCAGTACGTGTGTTTTGTACTGCTTTGTCTGTTTAGTTCTTCTCGGGGCTCTGCCTGTGTGCTGTGATTTTGTATAAATGGGCCGGCCTTTATAGCCTGTAAATGAGAAACCCACCTGGCAGCGGAGACACGTCTTTTTTTGATGCCTTCTCATTATTTGGTGCAGCACTGCTTAAAGCAGACACTGGAGAGAAGAGTACGAGGGAGACGATGCTGTGGGATTTAATGTGGACATGCTTGTCCTTTTCTCTCTAAATGAGCTTAAGACAGGTTCAGTAACTATGATGAATTATTTGGTATCCAATATGAATTATTCAATAACTACTGTGAACTATTTAGAAGTATTCTAAATAGATAGTAGATAAGTATTCAGTATCTGCCATTAATTATTCAGAATCTGCTATAAATTATTCAAAATCTACTATGAATTATTCAGAATCTACTCTGATTTATTCAGTACTTCATTAATTATTCAGTATCTACTATGAATTATTCAGAATCTACTATAAATTATTCAGAATCTACTATGAATTATTCAGTACCTCATTAATTATTCCATATCTACTATGAAGTATTCAGTACTTCATGATCTACTGTTAATTATTCAATAACTATGATGAATAATGTGGTAGCCACTATGAATCATTCAATAACTACTATGAACTATTTAGGATCTGCTATAAATTATAAAAAATGTCATATTTGGCAAGTGCTATACTTATACAGTATGTCCTATGAATTATTCAGTACTTAATTAATTATTCAGTATCTCCTATGAATTATTCCATAACCATGATTAACTTTTTGGTAGCCACTATGAATTATTCAATAGCTGCTATGAACTATTTAGAATCTACTATCAGCTACTACTATTTGACAGTGAATACTAAATACAGTATTTACTTTACTATTATTCAGTATCTACTATGAATTATTCAGTACCTAATTAATTATTTAGTATCTACTATAAATAAAAAGGTAGGAATGACGCCACAGCCGAAATGACTGCGTGGGACAATAGTACATCTCGGTTTAACATCGTTAGCATTGTCCCAGGTTAGCATTATACTGTATTTATACATCATATAAACACGTCCACAGATGGAAGCTGGACTGTAGTACTGTGTGCACGCCTGATTTAATGAGACGCAGACAGATGGAAGTGCTGATAAACTGTTTCACACTACTGCTTTTAATGCTGTTGATGTGCGCAAGGCTCTCCCAGCTTTCTGCGTAGGAAATTCCACTTGTGGGGTCGTTCCAGTTCAACTTCAAGTCATTAGACCCACCATTAGACCAGTGTTTCTCAGCCCAGTCCTTGGGGCCCACCAGATGCTTCCATGTTTTTGCTCCAAGCTTGTCTGTTGGAATCAGGAATATATGGAAATGTGGAACCATGTTTGGAACCCCCCTAAGTACTGGATCATGAAAATCATTGTATTAGACCACATGGTCTGGTACACATGTTTATTACTGTGAAGAGTTTATGTAAAACAACAGGGTGTTAACCTCATTTTCGACAACACTGGCGAAACACAGAAACACTTGAGTGAATCACCATACTTTAAGGGGCAGTGGTGGCTCAGCGGTTAGAGCTCCGGGCTATTGATGACAGGGTTGTGGGTTCGATACCCTCGATAGCTCGGCAATCTGCCACCGTTGGGCCCTTGAGCAAGGCACTTCACCCTCTCTGCTGCCCGGGCACTGAAGTTGGCTGCCCACCACTCTGGGTGTGTGTACTCATGCTCACTGCCCCTAGTTCCCTAGTCACGAGGTGTCACTACTATAATAAAAAGAGTACACATTATAGACCCCCAGGACTCACTTTGAGGGTTAAATATTGTGGTCAGGTTGCACATTGACGTCTGAGTGGCCCTTTAAAGTGACCAGTGAGTGAGAAGATCTTTAGAGGGCAGTCAGTTGTGTGTAGATAAGGGTCATTGTTGTTCATCAAGCTCTGCTAGACTACACACTACAGCCAGATCATGCCCTGACCCTTCCTACCCCCTGCTGCATTGTCTCCCACATTTCCCAGTCTGCTTCGAACAATCAGTAGGAAGCTGCAGAACAGCAGAGCAGATACATTCATGTCACCTTTCTCAGAGCGGGAAACGAAACGGAAGCCCAGGATCGTGTGAGCGCATCCCGCTCGGCCTGGTCAGTCAGACGTCCGCTGATAAGGCTCGTGCAGATGCGAGTGATTCAGCACGATTCTCAGAAGTATTCATCAAACGTGGCACCAGAGTGAGCGTTATCTCCCTGCCTTTCCCCGCGCTCTCTCTACGCTGATCGCTGCTCTTCTTCAGCTGCTTTGTTCTGTCACACTTTGCTGTGCTGAGCTCAGCTCTCAGGCGGCTCGTTCATTAATGAGTGTTTGCTTGGTCCTCAGAAAATGACTAAAATGTGTGTTTGTCAGCAGCAAGCACAGAGTTCGGTCTCATGGGATTGATCTCCACCAGCTTCAGTTTGGCAGTGTTACACCACCCGAACCACCTGAAAAGCCAGTCCGAAGTCTGGAAGGCTGGTTTTTGTGGTAGTGCCAGAACAGAGGCTTTGGAATGCAATATACGGACAAAAGTATTGGGACACCTGCAAAATCAAGGGTATTAAATGAGCTGATCCTGCTTTTGTTGGAGTAACTATCTCTAATTGTCGAGTGAAGAAGGCTTTGTACAAGATTTTGAAGGTGAGCATTGCTGTGAGGATTTGATTGTGTCCTCATCCAAACTCCCCAACTCATCCCAAAGGTATATAGGGTATGCATTGATGTCACATTCCTGCTCAAGCAGTGGCAAAACATGAAACATGGCTGCTTGTATAAGGGAAACAGCAAAGCTGGGAATGAAACAAGTTTAAGTAGAAGGCAGTTGGACTAGGCAGCTGTTCATCCACATTGCCAAAGAACCACTGGTCTATAGAGATCGATGTGTGGCTAGGAACATCCTGCTGACTGAGGCTCAAATCACACCTGCTTAGAGGATAAAACCTCATATCTGAGAGCACAGAGAGTTGCGGGGAACGGTCTTATGAGTGTTTTCCACTGTTGTCAGCCTCATTTAGTAGACTGGCTCATTCAGGTTTGCTTGCTTTCCCTTTTAGTCAAACTTGGCATGTCGCTAAACTTGTGACTGAGTGGGCGTGACCACAGCGACTCCCGCCACCTGTGACACCACATGCATGCATACCCTCTATTGGTTGGAGCACCACAATCATTCCAGAGAGCACAGTCAGTTCCACTGCTTCACAGCTCAATGCTGGGGGGCTTTATACCCCTCAATCTAGCCCAAGCCTGGCATTCGGCATAGTGCCAGCAGGTTCTCTACAGGGCCTCCTTTGGTGATGTGAGAAACCTTCACCTTAGACTACCTATATATACTTTGGCTATTGTGTGCCTGTAAGTGTTTCTGTGTGTATCTGTGTGTGTGTGTGTGTGTGTGTGTGTGTGTGTGTGTGTGTTTGTGGAGTATGTGTGTGAGGGGGAAGTCAGGCAAACTGGTCACCCACTGTGATAACACTGTAAAGGAAGTAGGAGGGCAGTGGCTACAGAGAGAGAGAGAGAGAGAGAGAACGAGTGAGTGTGAGAGGAAGAGGGCAGACAGGCCTTTGTTTATGGTCAGACGTGTGTTACACAGGCATTTGACCTGTCCAGCACCCCCCATCCCACATCAGCCACATCCACCTACATTCCACTGCTGCCGGCAGCCGGCTCCCAAAAACAAGCGGGCACTCGTTCACCTGCGGGGGCCCTGCTGTTGTTGCCCTTTGATAGTCAACCCTTCACTTAGAAGCTTCAAGCACAGCAGGAAAATCTGCAATGGCTTTCAATACACTATATGTCCAAATGTTTGTGGACACCCCTTTTAATGAATGCATTCAGCTACTTTACATTGCACCCATTACTGACACAGATGTGCAAATGCACACACACACACACACACAGCTTGTCTAGTCCCTTTAGAGAAGTCCAGCCAATATAACAGGACTCTCTGGAGCAGATTGAAAACATTATTGGCACCATGTCTAAAGCCAAGTGTAGGCTAGAGGGGTATAAAGGCCCCCAGCATTGAGCTATGGAGCAGTGGAAGAACTGTGTTCTCTGGAATAATGGATGGTGGTGCTTCATCTAGTACTTTTGGGATGAGTTTGAGAGTTTGAGGTGGGAGTAAGAGGTGGGGTGGGGATCATTATTTATCGTAAAACTCTTGTTGCTGCATGCAATCAAATCCTCACAGCAATGCTTCTGCAAAATCTAGTAGAAAGCCTTCTTTCCTGGACAGTAGAGACAGCTCCTCCAACAAAAGCAGGATCAACTTTTTTTAATACCCTTGATTTAAGAACAAATAGTGAATGAGCAGGTGTCCAAATACTTTTGTCCTTTAAGTGGATGTTCTTAACAGGTTTCAAATGCGATGTAAGAAACTCCAGATGTCATAAACAGTGCTAGAAGGTCCTAAAATCTCTGAGAAAACTCTGAGTACACCAGTCCAAACCAAGCCATAACATTAAGACCACAGATTATCTTCATTTACAGTGGCATCTATCAAGGGGGTGGAGATATTAAGGCAGCAAGTAATCAGCCCGTTCTTGAAGGTGATGTGCTAAAAGCAGAAAAATGGGCAAGCATAAGTTGTAATGCATTTGACTGTGTGGCTGGATCAATGGTTTCCAACCCTGGGCCTGTAGAACCTGGGCCTGTCCTACACAATGTAGTAGTTTCCTGCACTAACTATGCTGGGGGACATCCAGGAGTTCATTTAGACCCTCCAAGGTTCCCCTATACGCTTATAAAACCTAAGGTTACCACAGATGATGGTTTGCTCGATGATGTAATGGTTTAAAGAGGTCAGTGTTGAGGTTCTTATAGATCCTTCACACTCACAACAATGCTTCTTCTGTGGCTCCCTCAATGTAATTGCCTGGGAACCCTCTGAGGGCCTCAAAATGCAACCTACAGTAGGTGGTGCATGTAAGATAAGGCTATTTCGCATGCCTCACAGCATTAAAGGAAAAAGTCACACTTCAGATGTAACATGTGACTTTCTGAGAAAGGCTCAGAGGTGTGTATGAGCAGAGGAAATGCCTCTGTTCTACAGAGCTTGGGCTGCTAGTGATGTACTTCCTATGCTGATGTCATGTGGCCTTAAATGTGACCAGGCGTTGAGTTGTGAGGTGTAAGCAGGTGCTGGAAGTAGACGTGTAGAAAACAGCATGCCTTTACATCGCCAGAGCCTCCACATAATGTAAAGTTTCCTGATGATTTAAAAGGCTGATGACTAAAAGGTTGGTGACTTTACTGAATATTTAATATTGCATATCATTCAAAAAGCACTCCTTGTAACTTCAGTGTGAACAGGGCAGAGTTCAGAAAGCAGTCTGGGCTGAAACACTCGTCATAACTTCAGCATGAAAAGGCAGAGCTAAACTGCTGTAAGATGAACATATATGCAAATGAGCTCTGACATCACAAAAACAGTGTGTTCACGGGGTCCTGTTTTTCCACTCCCATATTATGTAAATTAGCCCTGCATTGTGCCTCATTCCAAAAGCAGTCAGTCCAGGACGTCTGATTATAGAAACTGCTACTAAAAAAAAGAGATTTTACTGAATCAGCATCATCTGATCTAAACTGTGGGGCTGGGTTGTTTATACTATCACAAAGGTCGGATCGGACCGGTATCAGCTGATACTCAGCTTTAGGAGACTCGGATTTGATCAGGGGGGCAAAATAACCTGATGTATAAGTCAGCCTAAAAAACATAAAAGCACAGTAGCTTAACTGATAAAAATAATAAATAAAGATATATACAGATCACAGATATTTATTCACAGATTCCAGACATTGACTCCATGCTGTCCAAATATTAAAAATTGCAAAAACAACTATTTTTGAATTGTTAGTTTTTGAGATATATAATATATGTAATAATTGCATTGCATTGCATATTCAATAAATAAATAAATAAATAAAATGAATGATGACAGTTAATAGATAAAAGCACAGAAATCATATAAGTGGATCTCAGATACGCTATAAATGTACAGTGTGTATATTTTTTTTAGGGTTTTGTTTGCAGTGATTTGGGCCCTCTGGAACCTCAGGCTTCAACCCACTTTAATGCAAACTGACCAAACTTCTGTGCATCCTTCCTAAATGACCATTTTAGGCCTCGTTCAGCATTTTTACAGCCTGTTACTTTACTTCACTGCTGGAACTCATCCAATCATATTTTACTTTAATATTTCATCAGATCTAAACCTGATTAGTTGGAAACTCCCTTTCCATTGTCACCAGCATCACTGTTGTCAGTGCAGATACTCTCTCTCTCTCTCTCTCTCTTTCTCTCTCTATGTCTTTCTCATTCTCTCTCTCTCTCTCACACACACAGACACTCAAACCACAAGAGCCCCCCTGGTCTCTGTCTGCTCGAGACCACAACAGAGCGAGCATGCAATGTGCATGAGAAGCAGCGTAAACTGTGAAACCAGTGATAAATGGTGGGAGATGGTGATAACAGTGAAGTTCAGTAGAACTTGAAGTAGCAACTCCAAGACTGTGGTCACACCGAGCTTTCTCAACAGCATGCAGACACATTTTCTTGTTCAATAAACAATCTGTTAAACATCAATCTTTATGTATATCAGTGGCAATTTGTGACTGCTAGAGCGAGGCCTGCAGTTCAGACCACAAATGTCAAACATGGTCAAAAAAAAAAGAGGAAAGGTTCACCTCTGAAGATAATTAGTGAAGGCCTTCTTGGGATTGTAAGTGTAACACTCTGTTTCTTTCCAAGTTCCAAGACAGAGCTGCTGACACTATTTTCCAAAACCTGAATGGATCCTGGTTACTGTATGGAACTGGTCCCACCCACTGGAAATCTTCAGTTCTACCATACCACTGAGGTCCCAACCAATCAGATAATCTCTTAATAATGTATTAAGACCAGTCCTGTAAAACATGTGACATGGATCTATTGAATGAAAATAAACTCTATGCACAATATGTCCAAATGTTTGTGGACACCTCTTCTAATAAATGCATTCATCTACTTTAAGTTGCACACATTGCTGACACAGAGGTGCAAATGCACACACTTGTCAAGTCCAACAGTAATACCAAGAGTGGACTAGAGGGATATATATATATGTATATATATGGAAACACATGGGAAGGACAAAACATACTTTAGTGGGAATGGGTGGGGCAAAACTTCTGGAAACTACATTCACAGATATATATTTACAGATTCCAGACATGGACTCCATGCTGTCCAAATATAAAAAATTGCAAAAACAACTATTTTTGAATTGTTAGTTTTTGAGATATATAATATATATAATACTTGCATTGCATTGCATATAATAATAATACTTGCATTGCATATAAGCACATTGTTTGTATATATAGCAATTGAGCCTTTATATATATATATATATATGTATACACACAAACAATGTGCTTGACATACAAATAAGTGAATATATGACCATAGTCATAGTCTGTTACACTATATGATCATAGTAGGGTGTATTGTAATATACAGTCTACTGTAAGTGATTAGATACTATTTTGTTTGTCTTGGGGTGTTGAAAAGAATTGCCCATAACCATGGTTGGAGTATTACCCCCATTAAAAACAAAGCCTATGTCTCGCCGACGGGCCGAAAGTGTTATTACAAACGTCTGTTCGCAAAGTTTGTACAGAAGTCGCTGTAGTTTCTGAGTAATACACCTAAGTGTTTGATACCTGGAGTGTTAAGGGGTTAAGTTACACTCTTACACATGGACTTTACACATCTGCTGAGTGTAATGAGACGGTGGGCTGTTGAGAGTGTGTGGGAGGGGGATACATGTAAATGTGCATGTGTTGGTTTAACACAGGAAGTGAAAGCTCAGCTCATGGAGTCGTTTGAGTGTTAGTGTTGTTTAGGGCACCGTTCAGCACAGTGTAACAATATAACACAGGTTGACTTTCAGCTCTGTGTGTGTGAGGATTCTTAACTTTCACACATCACTTTATCCAAACACGCTTCTTTAGGAAGCCAAAGGTGGCATGGACGGAGATCCCTCAACCCTTTCTGGCATATTAAATGAAAGTGTATGGTTATTTACACTAAAACTATACAAACTATTTTCACTGTACATGAATTAAATCAATGTTCAGGGCATTGTTCCTCGTTATACTATTACTGTAGGTGTGGGACATTAGGATACCAGTGGGTTCATTGTAAAGTAACAGACTATCAAACAATACTGGAACATTTGGATGAAGCAAAGGTGCCCCCAAACATTTGATTGACAAAGTTTGTCATGAACAGATGCGTTTATACCTTAAAACCCTAAAAAATATCAGAATACTGTGATATACTATACTCAGTTACAGTATGTAGGTTTACTACTCCCAGTCCAAATATTCTTATGAACTGTGCTTATTAGCATACTGTGGTATTCTGTACCCAATCAGAGTACTCTAGACAGACAGACAGACAGACAGACAGATAGATAGATAGATAGATAGATAGAAAGACAGACAGACAGACAGAGAGACAGACAGACAGACAGACAGACAGATAGATAGATAGATAGATAGATAGATAGATAGATAGATAGATAGATAGATCACAGTACTCTGGTATACCGTATTCAATCACAGTACTCTGGTATACTGTACTCAATCACAGTACTCTGGTATACTGTACTCAATCACAGTACTCTGGTATACTGTACTCAATCAGAGTACTCTGGTATACTGTACTCAATCAGAGTACTCTGGTATACTATATCAAATCACTACACTCTGGGTTACCATTTTACCATATCCAAACAGAATACTCTGCTTGTCTAGTAAACCTAATCATAGTGCTCTGGTATTGTGATTGTGATTGTTTTGTGTCTCTATCACTCAGCAAGAACAGCCTTACCGAAGAGGGGAATGGCGCAGTGCCAGCATTCTGCTGGACGGTCCATCTCTGCTGCTTATTAAAGGGTGGGGTGGAACATTTGGCTTCTGTCAGAGTCGGCTTTGCCAAAAACAAATCCCAAACTGCTCAGGAAGGAAGGCCGCTTGGGAGAGCCCCTGTGTGTGTGTGTGTCTATTGGGAGAGCCGATGTGGGTGTGTGTCTGTGGGTGTGCATGTGTTTGGGTGGGTCTGCCAGCTTCAGTAAACTCACGCGAGGTTCCCCATCCTCCGCGACTCTCTGGCTGCTCCTCATGTGAGCTGAGCTTTGTGTAGTAACTGTCAGGTTAGCGTCCCCATTCAGGTACATTAATAACTATTATTACATTCATTTAGAAGTGTAAAAAAGCCTGCAGTATTTGTGCCGCGCCGCCATACTGTGCATGTTGTTGGCTTTTCCCTCAACTAGAGCCTCCAGGTTCTGCAGGGAACCTCTGTAAGGTTTCAATTATTCAGTCCCTCTTCCCACAGGCCGACTGCCTGAGCAGCTTCAGCAGCTACAGCAGCTTGCATTCACACATGGACCGGCTGCTGAACGCCTTCCTTCTCCATTATTCAATTAAATCCCACTTTCCACTCTCAGACAACAGACGCTCACACCCCGACAGACTTTACAGGGCTAATTTAGCCTTATGTGCTCTCTGACCCTCCTCTGAATCATCGGATTTGCTGATTAGGAATAAATGGCTGTATTGTATGAACGTCGGTGCTGAATACAGTCGGGCTCATTAATAAGTTACACCTCTTATTTGATCAGTCAGACAGAAGCACAACATGCAAACTTCATTTTTCTGCCTTGACTGAGATGAAATATTGAACAAGTGTGTGTGTATATAGTGGTGGAGTGTTGGTGGTGAGTGGTGGGGGTGGGGGTATGGATGCACCCCATACAGTAAAAGCCAGGCAAAAGTTTTGTCAGATTATTATATATATATATATTTTTTGGTGGGATTCTAAATTGAATAGGAAAAGTATCCCAATAAATGAAGTATTTTGATAAGTGAAGCTCCAGGCTTTCCTGTTGGCCAAGAAGTCCAGTGTCCAGTGGAACAGCAGTGTTTGAGGTTCACGATTTGTCACTTCCATGTACTGAACTCTCTATGCCAAGATAAACACAGCTTTCCCTTCTAGGGCCTTTAAATGCATGAAGGCCCTTGTGGCTGAATGCAATCTAATCCTCACAGCAATGCCCAAAATGTATTGTAAAGGCTGTTACTGTAGTAAAAGATGACAAACTCCTTATTAATACCCTTGATTTCAGAACAAAAGCTGGGTGTCCACATACTTTTGGACATTATGTAGATTACAAAGGACACTTGCTAACTCCCCCCCCCCTCTCTCTCTCTCTCTCTCTCTCTCTAAACAGGTGACTATCTTCATCTATACTGATCTGATGTTGGTGACGAGGGAGGACGAGCCGGGCCGCTGTAACGTCCTTCAGAACCCTCTCTTTCTCAGACATCTCCGGCTGCAGGACGGTGAGTGCTGAATCTTTTACACACACAGACACACACAATCACACACACATTCACACATAGGCATATCAGCATTAACCTCTGTTACCCAATAGGCGTTAAGCGTATTTAATAAAGCATCACCCCAGCCGCTTGTTTACAGTCTGAGTTTTGTGATTTCTGCGTCTTACGCAACAGTGCGCTTTGGTTTGTTTATTTCCCCCTGGGGTTTATTTGTTATCAGTCGCAATCTGAAAGCCATCACAACACTGCAATGTAACAGAGCATAAAAACTAAGCAAACAAACAAACATACCTGTGGGGAAAGGTGTAGTCAGCACCTCACACTTACACAATACAGCACTGTCACCTTGACACCAAACTTCAGTGACATGTTTATTCTGCGGCAAGTCTCGAACCGCTGAATTTCTGGTTTATAACTTTTAGGACTAAGCCTAGAAGTGGACATACTGTAAATTGGATCTGCCATCAAAGTGTTTTACATCATTTGCTTCAACACAGAAGTGCCCCTGTAAATGTTTTAAAGTGCTGGTCCATAGCAAGGATGGTTTATAAAGTTCTGGACCACAATAAGGAGCCACAGTAAGGATGGTTTGTAAAGTTCTGGGTGACAGAACAGGGGTTTGTAAAGGTTTAAGTCACAGTAAGGAAGGTTTGTAAAGTTATAGGACACTGTAAAGATGATCTGGCCACAGTATGGAGGGTTCATAAAGTTTGTAAAGGTTTGAGTCACTGTAAGGAGGGTTTGTAAAGTTCTGAGGCACTGTAAGGAGTGTTTATGAAGTTTTGGGCTACTGTAGGGTGGTTTGGGAGAGAGTAAGTGGTATTTGTAATGAGCTGGACTATATTAGAGGCATGTGTAAAGTATGCAGGCCAGAGTATGCAGGGTTTGTAAAGTTCTGGGAGAGAGTAAGTGGTATTTGTAATGAGCTGGACTATATTAGAGTCATGTGTAAAGTACATTTGCCCTGTTTTTAACACAAACATCACCTTCAAGAACTGACTGTTGACCTGCTGCCTAATATGTAGACCCCCCCCACCCCTTGACAGATGAAGACCCTGTAGACGAGGATAATCACTGTTTTTCACTTCACCTGTCAGTGGTAATAATGTTATGGCTGATCAGTGCATATTTACACTGAACGAGGGCCAGGCCTCATTGCCTGTGTCTGCTTTGTACCCAGTTGAATAAACAGAGTGTCCGAGAGTGTCTTGGCTCTAAGCCTTACTAATAACATCCACTGAGGTAAATTTGTCTCGCTGCAGAGGACAGAAGAGGAAGTATCGGAGATCACCGCTGAGTGACAATGGGCTGTGGTTGGCTGCTTGCACTTGAGCTATATTCAGATATGATAAGACGGTTGCAAGAAGTAAATATTGTAAATGTTACCGCTCATGCATGAGGCAAGCATCATGATGTCCTGTGGAGAATTCGTGTCCTGGTGACTTTGGCTATCACTGTAGAGGGACAAATGGAAGAAAATAAGGAAAGGTTTTAACCTCGCAAAGTGCCATAATAGTTTAAACTCATGCAGTAACTCATTACAGAGCATTTCTTCAGTTATTTTTTTAGTTTGGTTAACAGTACATACTGAGTTGAGCCTCAAAAACATCAGTAAATAAGCTGCAGCTGAAAAACTGGTGAGGCCCGGGACGGTCCAGCGGGCTAAGGTGCTGTCACTGTGATCAGAGGATTACTATCACACTGCTAGCCATCAGCAGCCGTGGTTGGTGTGGCGCAACAGATAACACCACTACCTGCTGGTGAGCTACTACACCACATGGAAGACTGGGGTTCGATTCCTAGTCTGGGTGACTAGGCTGTGCTACACCAACAAGAGTCCCTGGACAAGACTCCTAACACTAGATTGCTCTTTTGCGTTGTAATGAATTCTTACGAACCCGGAGTTTTTTTTGTGTACTCTAGAAACGACACAGTCATTAGGAACTTAATGGAAAATGGGACCACACAACATTTTGAAGGTGATTTTTACTAACAGAGACCAAACTTAGACCTGCACTGTAAAACATCTGTAAATTTTACAGTAAAATACTCTTAAACAGTGAACGTAAATTGAGAAATCTCTGAAACACTGCAATTAGTCAAGTCAGATTTATTTGTATAGCACTTTTTAAAACTGTTGTCATCACAAAGCAGCTTTACATAATTAGTAATTAGTAAAAGACAGAGACAAAAAAGAAATAATGAAAGAAGACATGCAAACTATGTAAACTATGTTGCTTGTCTTTTATTTTAACAGTCTGTAAAACTGTGAATAGCAATTTTTTAAACCTTTGAAATTGTGTGGTTGGTGTGGCGCATCAGATAACACCACTACCTGCCAGTGAGGTACTACACCATGTGAGAGGCTGGGGTTTGATTCCTAGTCTGGGTGACTATGCTGCGCTACACCAACAAGAGTCCCTGGGCAAGACTCCTAACACTACATTAGCCTTCCTCTGTAATACGAGTAACCCTGGAAGTTGCTCTGGATAAGAGCATCAGCTAAATGCTGTACATGTATTGTAAATGGCAACTGGGACCTCGAGAGATGGCGCTCTCCCCCCACATCACTCTAGTGTGGTACTGGCCATCACTGCCACCAGAGCCGAGTATGTGGTTGGTTGGTTGACATCACATCGCCGACAGTTCGAACTTGAGGTGTGGCTGGCTGTGCATGTGTTGGAGGGTTTGTGTGTTGGTCTCGCCCTCACTAGTGTCTGGGGTATTGCATGTGATTGGGGGGAGGGGATCTAATTGGCGATCTAAATTGTGGAGAAAATGGATACAAAAATATCTGAAATAAATAAGATATATAGACTGTGGCTCCACCCCCTCAACCTGTTTATTATATTATATAAATACCATATTATAAAATACCATTAAATACTGAAACATGCCTCATGTTATTCTGTGTGTTATTCTGAACTTGCAAAATATGCACCAAATATTCATTTGTAGGTACTTATTTATGTATTGTACTGTACATGCCTGCTAGTTTTACCACATTACCACATTATTTACTATATACTTTTCTGGTGCAATATAGGCACCAGAAAATTCTCATGACCACATATTTACAGTTAAACACAAGGTACTTACTGTTATACAGGAAAGTGCTGCTGAATGGTTTTGCCCCGTTTATATTCTAACTGAGCAGAAGCAGATTTCATTTACATTTACATCACATGTACGGCATTTAGCTGATGCTCTTATCCAGAGCGACTTCCAGGGTTACTCGTATTACAGAGGTGGGCCAATGTAGTGTTAGGAGTCTTGCCCAAGGACTCTTGTTGGTGTAGCACAGCATAGTCACCCAGACCTGAAATCAAACCCCAGTCTCTCACATGGTGTAGTACCTCACTGGCAGGTAGTGGTGTTATCTGTTGCGCCACACCAACCACACAATTTCAAAGGTTTAAAAAATTGCTATTCACAGTTTTACAGACTGTTACTGTTAAAATAAAAGACAAGCAACATAGTTTACATAGTTTGCATGTCTTCTTTCATTATTTCTTTTTTGTCTCTGTCTTTTACTAATTACTAATTATGTAAAGCTGCTTTGTGATGACAACAGTTTTAAAAAGTGCTATACAAATAAATCTGACTTGACTAATTGCAGTGTTTCAGAGATTTCTCAATTCACGTTCACTGTTTAAGAGTATTTTACTGTAAAATTTACAGATGTTTTACAGTGTAGGTCTAAGTTTGGCCTCTGTTAGTAAAAATCACCTTCAAAATGTTGTGTGGTCCCATTTTCCATTAAGTTCCTAATGACTGTGTCGTTTCTCAGGGTACACAAAAGTCCGGGTTCGTAAGAATTCATTACAAGGCAAAAGAGCAACAATCCCTTATTCACCCCGTCGCAAAAGGCCTAAGACTAACCTGTTTAATAATCACTCTGATGCTGCAGAGGTTCCTAAGATACTCTTGACTTTAAAAGGTTCACATTAAGTGCTACTATTTGATTTGTTGCTCAGATCAGATTTCAATTGGATGTGCAAATAATCCAGGGTTGACCTGTTGAAATCCAGTTGCTTGGGGTTTCCTTTCTTCCTTTCATTTCTTTAAAACTGAAGAGTTTTTTTGACTTTCTGACCAATAATGAACTAATTAACTAATTAACTTTGCAAATAAGCACTAATATAGCACTAAAATAAGCACTTCTAGCACTAAAACTTGTCTAATAAACTAATAAACTAATGAAATGAAATGTTGCTGCTTGTCTGTCAGAGATCACTTAGAGTAAAACAGTCTACTGAACCCAACGCTGCAGAAGTAACATCTACACCACTGATCTGGAGTCAGTCTGGACTGGATCAGGTCTGTTTCTGCAGGTGTTTTAGTGCTACAGCATTATTCTAACCACATTATAGATATTATACACATACACAGTATGTCCAAATGTTTGTGGACACCCCTTCTAATGAGTGCATTCAGCTACTTTAAGTTGCACCCATTGCTGCCACAGACGGAACTGGAACACAGTGGAACCGGCTGAATGCAATCAAATCCTCACAGCAATGCTCCTCCAGAATCCAGTAGAAAGTCTTCTTCCCTGGACAGTAGAGACCGTTACTCCAACAACAGCAGGATCAACTCTTTTAATACCCTTGATTTCAGATTTTTATTTTGTATCATATTTGATACCTATGGAACAAAGGGTCCCGAGTGGTCCCGCGGACTAAGGCGCTGTCACTCTGATCAGAGGATCGCTCGTTTTAGAGGCTGGTAGCCATCGGCAGCCCATGACACTCTATAATAAACTGCTACCATTAGATTTGGACGGGCAATTAAACTGGATTTGGGTTGCCCGTGTGAACGCAGCTTTAGCAAGTGTCTGACCTGTTGACTCCCAGTCGCTTGGGGTCATTTTCCTTCCCCTTTGTGTCACTTTCTGTTGTTTCTGAATAGCCGTGATGTTTGTGCTCAGTGCAGGGGGACAGGGATGTGTCAGGCTCGACCCATT
>NC_132878.1:6328109-6373109 GCF_030463535.1 Salminus brasiliensis | reverse complement strand
TCTCTTATACAGTGATAGAAAACAAGCAGTGATCAGTTTTACTGTGACCAACCTGGGCATGCAGCCCACCCGCCATGCTGGGGTCAGATATTAATGAGTTTTGAGGGGGCAGATACAAACACTCTGAGTGGATCACCAGCGTGATGTTAGATGGCATGATGGTTCGGTAGCAAACAGCCACCAGTCAGAGCGACCTGCCAGCATCTGTCCCCCCTGAGTGATGGAGTGTGGCTGGGAGAGGGTGGAGAGAGACAGAGTGATGGACAGCAGAGAAACACCGGCACAAAATCAAAGTGATCAATCTGAAATTGAGGCTGGAGAGCGATGACAGCAGGAGTGAGGTGTTAAACTATGATCGTGCAGGGAATTACAAAATAGCTGGGTGGTGGTGGTGGGGGGATGGGGGTGGGGGGGCTTACCTGCTGAGGCATGTTTTTTTTCTTTAGCACCTTCACACAGTGCTTAGGTGTTCCTCTGTCTGTTACATAAAATAAATGTTTACCAACAGGTTTTTCATTGGAGCTACGAGGCTAACATAGCTAACAGGTACTTAAAGCTTATAGCCCACCAATAAGCAACAAAATACACATTTACATTTAAGGCATTTAGCAGACGCTCTTCTCCAGTGTTTATTCAAAAAAGACCTCAGCTAGTCTGAATAGACTAAAATTCGAAGATACCACTAATCTTAGACTCTACACATAAGTCAATATGGAGACCATAATACTCTACTATTCGCCCAAATACTCTCAGAAGAGGAGGGTCTTCAGTCTGGGTTTGAAGACAGTGAGTGTTGGACTCTGCTGTTCAGACACCAAAGGGAAGTTCATTCCACCACTTCGGTGCAGGACAGAAAAAAGCCTGGACGCTCGTCTTCAGTGGATCTTAAAGGATGGCGGGTCGAGCCGAGACGTACTTGAAGCTGGGCAGGGCTCTTGGTGCAGATCAGGGTTTTGACCATCGCCATCAAGTACGGAGGGGCTGGCTGGTCCAGTTTTGGCTTTGTAGGCCAGCGTCAGGGTTTTGAATCTGATAAAGACGACCCTTGCCACTGCATTCTGGATAAGTTGCAGGGGCCTGATGGTGCGTAAAGGGAGACCAGCCAGAAGAAAGTTGCAGTATTCAAGTTTTGAAGTGAGGAGAGACTGAACGAGCACCTGGGCGACTCTCTAGAGAGGAAGGGTCGAATTCTCTGGATGTTGTTGTACACCAAATGTAGTCGTTTAGCTTAGCCATGTTGGCCGTCTAAAGTTTGCTTCCTTAGCTTTGCACTAGAGACAAAAGACGCACACAGCTAACATTAGCCTTGTGAACCTGTTAGCATTGTGCTAACTGCATATCCAAATCACACACACTCACCTCAAATCATGTTCGGTGTTCGGTAATCTCTAATGTACCAGATTGTGTGGTTTCTGAGACTGTATGGACCCTATATTAGTGGTCTTTAGTCAAGCTGTCAACCCCACACATTGCAGCTTGATTTAGGGGGGCGCGACGGTGTGTCTTTGCTGTCGTAACGGCAGGAAAATTCGCCTTGCATGAAGCGAAACTCTCAAAAGGCATGTGCTAAGTCTCTTAATGAATCATGGGTGTGTTTTGGGTGTAACGTACAATAAACCAATCAACCCGTCACTCGCCAATCTCTTTAAGAGCCAGGTGCGGTCTGACTTTGGCGGATTGCTATTTCAGAGTCTGAAAGTTATTCTAGAGGGTCAAGAAACTTGTAACTCCCTGCGTCGCTGGTCAGGCGTGTAGTGTGCAAACCACAACCACTAAAAGATTCTCCATTATAAGACCACCAGTTGTGTAACGTGAAGAGTGCAATCTCTAATGTATTGTGAGGACAGCTGAGAGGATCGTCTGAGTCTCTCTCCCCTCTGTCATGGACATTTACACTGCCCGCTACATCCGCAAAGCAACCAGCATTGTGGATGACTCCACCCACTCTTCACACAGACTGTTTTCCCTCTTGACATCAGGAAGAAGGTACCGCAGCATCCGGTCCAACACGACCAGACTCTGCAATAGCTTCTTCCCCCAAGCCATCAGACTTCTCAACTCCAGAGACTGAACTGATGTTTTTTCTGTTCCATGCACACACACACACACACACACACACACTTACTCTCTCACTCTCATTCACCAACCATTTACCCCAGACAATGTGGGAAGCATTTGCACTAATAACTTTACTACCTCACTGGACTCATTGCACTTATTGCACACTGCATAATTTGCACACTAACCCCAATTATTTATTATTCTCTGTCTGTGCTGTGTTGAATTGTCTGTCTGCACTTGTATTGTGTTGCACTTGTGTTCTGTATGCACTGTGTCTATGTTGCACCATGGTCCTGGAGGAACGTTGTTTCGTCGGAATGACAATAAAAACCCACTTGACTTGACTTGAATTGATCTGACGACTCTGAAAGCGATGTCATGTGAATCTTGGTTAAACAGTTACCTGCAATGCTAACAACTGTGTCTCTGTCCTCTGTCTACAGATCATAGTGAGGAGCTCCGCTTCTACCTGATCCACATGACTGAGGTGAGTAAACCAGAGAATTTGTGGGATTCTCTTGCTGTTATTCTGTTGATTCTGCGAGTAACCTCAGTCAATCACAAAGATATATGGGAGATCTTATGTGGTATATATTAAACATCATGGGCGCTAGCTAAGGTGCGAAGGGTCTATGTGCAGAGTCACAGTACTGCACTCTCAGCTCCGGATGTGATGTCTTGGGCCACACTAATTCCCAGTTTTCCTTAAAGTAGGGGACTGGAACTGATGTTCTGTGTTCCAGCCCAAAATTCTGGTCCAACGTGAATTAGAAATGAAAAGAAATGAAGCGACGGACCATCAAAAAATGACATTTGTATATTTACAAGGATGAACACACTCTTTAGTCTTTAGTAATGGTCGAGTGGTAGCTGTGAATAAGGAGCCAACTTCAGCCACAGAATAAGAGGCTGTGAATGAGCAGCCAAATGAACCGGGAGCTGTGAATACGGAGCTAATTTCAGGGTCTTACTAGTTCCTTTTTTTAATAAACCCTTGAAGAACCTTCTTCATCCATCCTTTTTAAGAGTGTATGTGTTCAAAACACCAGTAAAATAGACCAAACCGCTACATATCAGCAAGCTGATGAACTACAACACCCATTTCAGGACCGAAAAACACAGGAAGCCGCACACTAGGTTCATGAGTTCCTCCTCCTACAAGATGTTTACATTAGCAATACTACGTAGCAGATATACTTTTTCTGTATTGAGGGCAAGAAAATGGGACTGCAATTTTGAAACAAGGCATGTTTGCCACAGATGTAGCAGCGGTTAGCTTTATGATCTTGTCCGGAGAGCCTCTTCAACAGCTGCTCTGCAGTCGGGCATTCTCTATTCCAGGCTATCCTCTTCAGTCTCCACACCAGAAAGTACATGCAGATCCATTTGCCACTTGGCTTGAACTCTCCACTCTGTTTGAACTCTGAGATTTAATCCTGAGTTCTGAAACTCTGCCTCGACTCACATTCCTCTAATTCTCCTCCCTCGCCTCTGTTTTCCTTTCCACCCGTGCGATTATCGCATTTACGTCATTTGCTCCCTGTAATCCACTTCTGAAATTGTGGGGATGTATCACCTAATTAAGTCCCGCTGAATTTTTCAACAACTCCTCGCCTATTTTATTTAAACACAGCAGACGGAGGCCGAGCGAAGCCTGGGTACATGTCCCACAGCCAGGGGAGGGGGGGGGGTGGGTGTGTAAGGGAACAGAAATATGCAGCCTGTCCAATTAGGCCCTTAAAATAGAGTGTGTGTGTGTGTGTGTGTGTGTGTGAAGCGCAGGAGGCGTTGGAGTGTGTGTTGATCTCGTCTCACTCACTCATCACAACATGCAGGGAGCTTGTAGCTGCCGTGTCCGCTGGGCTACTGACACTAATCACTACAGGAAGTGACTCTGCAGGAGATGGACGGGGAGAGAGATGCAGAGGGGGGGAGATGAGAAATCAGTCATGATGGTATTTAGTTTGTGCCCCCGTTGCCCCTCGTCCTGCCACCTCTGGATTCCATTGTTTTGTCCTGCAGAGGGTGAGATGTGTCATAGTGGCCCAGCATTGACCTCATTTAATATTACAAGTTGCCATAGAAGTAATTTATTGAGTATTTAAGGTGTGGTTTGATGGTTAAATAGTAAGTGTGTGACCTTGGTGGGGGTGTAAAATCCTCAGATGTCTTTGATTTTGCTTATTATGATACCTCAAAATGAAAACTATTCATTTTCCTCATTTTTCGACTAATTTTCCGATAAGCTCTGCATTGATTGGCTGGTTAACGATGCTGGTGATGGCTCACAGAACCCATACTCATATTATAGCATAGTTTTATTATCATAGAGTCTTACTTGTTAGTGCTACTGTCCTCTCATTGTGTCCTCTCAGCGCCCCTCGATCTCATAACTCCCCTTTTAGAAAGACAATTTTTTTGAAAGCTCTGACCCCATCTTTAGTATAGCTGTCTGGATGGCCAGCTAAACCAGCACCAGACCAGCATAAATTAGCCTTAAAAAGAAGCCATTTACTCAGGAAAGACATTTATGTCAAATAGCTGCTGCTTATATATAAAAATGCTCTGAAAATCTAATAATTTACATTTTAAATAATTATTAATAATTAATGAATCAGAAATTAATGCCAGGCCTGCATGTCACCCCACTTTCATTGAAGCAAAGTGGCCAAATCACGTGCATTTTGAATGATAAGATAATTAGAAAAAAGCTCATGCTAATGAATTTGCATGAAAAGGCCGGTTTCCACGGAAACATGACAGCTTTGATGAATCATTTCAGATATGTTAGTACAGTGATCCATGTCTGAGAAACGCTCAGGCTTCATGGCTTACCAAATTATGCCCACATTTAAGAGGTTCATGGCTGATTTCAGTTCATTTGCGCTATCACCACTACGCACTACTTCCATCCATCGCTACTTCTGGGTATATGTTGAACTGCAGTAAACAACATAATTGTGGTTAAGGCATACATATTGTTGTTTTTAAAGAGTTCTTATAGAGTTCCTTATGTGGTTTCTGACACTGTATGTCATAGTGTCTTCTACACACATGGACACGTATATCATATAGCTTGAAACAGTAGAAGCCACCTAAAAGACTGAAGACTGAATTCTGACCATACTTTAGCTGTTTTAAATAACAGTATTTTGTTACTGTCAAGCAAAAACCTCCAAATCTCCAAAGATTTTACTCCAAGTCATTGCGGAGCATTTTTATTGGTCCGTCTATTATTAAATATTACATGACATGACATGATGTAAAGAACAATTGCCAGATTCACATTCACAGAAGCCGGCAATAATGGGTTTTGGCTGGACATCATACCATGTCAGATTTTTTTACTGAACTGTCGCTTTAAAGATGAAAGTCTCTGGCCGCTCCAGTTTAATCCAGTGTGTCCAAGTCAACACAACGAGCTGAATAGACGCCATTAGCTTTGCTGTCAGCCCTCTGACTTCGTCCTGACAGAAAGTGACGAAGCCTTGCCTGCTGTTTGACGTAGAGTGAGGACAGACCCGTGTTGCTCTCTGCCGTGACAGGGCTGGGATTAAGTGTTTCTCTCGAGTGTGGATGACAACCCGCATCTTCTTTACTGCTCCATTTCGGTAGTGGAAGCGTCCATTAAAAAAGCCATCTTCACTGCTCCGGCCTTCAGGTCACCTGCCTGCCTTGTGTGTTTTTGAGACTTCATGTTCAAATGAATCTGGGCTGAATGGAGAATCGAGACGAATGTAGAGGCAAGCTGATAGGAGAACCGAGTAGAGATGAGGTGAATGGAGAACTGGGCTGAATGAAGAGCCAAGCTGAATTGACAACCTAGCTGTATGGAGAACCGAGCTGAACAAAGAGCTAAGATAAATGGAGAACCGAGCTGAAGTAGATTTACATTTACATTTACGGCATTTAGCAGACGCTCTTATCCAGAGCGACTTACAAAGTGCTTTGCTATTTACCCAAGAAAACCTTAGCTAGTTAGAATAGGCTAATAATTCAAAAGATACCTCTAAGCTTAGACATTACTAAACACAATACAATAAGGCGACCATAGATATGAGATGAACAGAGAGCTGGGCTGAATGGAGAACCGAGTTAAATGGACAGGTAAGCTAAACGAAGAACCAAGCTGAATGAAGAGCCAAGCTGAATGAAGAACTAAGTAGAGATGAGGTGAATGGAGAGCTGGACTGAATGAAGAGCCAAGCCTAGCTGTATGGAGAACCGAGCTGAACATAGAGCTAAGATAAATGGAGAACCGAGCTGAAGTAGAGATGAGCTGAACGAAGAGCTGAGCTGAATGAAGTACCGAATGAAGAGGTGAGTTGTATTAAGAACCGAGCTGAACAGAGAGCTGGGCTGAATGGAGAACCGAGTTAAATGGACAGGTAAGCTAAACGAAGAACCAAGCTGAATGAAGAGCCAAGCTGCATAAAGAGCCAAACTAAATAAACAGTCTAGCTGCAGAGAGAACCAAGCTGTAGGGGGAGCTGGGCTAAATGGAGAACTGGGCTGAATGGAAAATCAAGCTGAATGAAGAGCCAAGCTAAATAGATGGCCTTGCTGCATGGAGAACTAAGATGAACAGAGAACTGGGCTGAATGGAGAACCAAGCTAAATGAAGAGCCAAGATGAATGAAGAGCCAAGCTAAATAAACGACCTAGCTGTTTGGAAAACCAACCGAACAAAGAGCTAAGAGTAATGTAAAACTGAGCTGAATAGATGGCCTAGCTCTTCGAAAACTAAGCTGAACAGAGAGCTAAGATGAATGTAGAAGCAAGCTAAAGGGAGAACCGGGCTTAACAAAGAACCAAGCTGAATGAAGAGCCAAGATAAATGAAGAGCCAAGCTAAATAGATGGTCTTGCTACATGGAGAACTAAGCTGGAAAGAGAGCTGGGCTGAATGGAGAACCGAGCTAAATGGACAGGTAAGCTAAACGAAGAACCAAGCTGAATGAAGAGCCAAGCTGAATGAAGAGCCAAGCTGAATGAAGAGCAAGGCTGAATAAATGACCTAGCTGCTTAGAGAACTAAGCTGAACAAAGAGTTGAGGTTAATGGAGAATCGAACTGGCTTCAGTAAATTACATTGACCACTCAGAAATGTTGGTGTCCAAAGTCTCCGCACTCCAAACTTTTTGTTCCGGCATTTAGTTCCCATTCCCAGTAGAATTGGAAAAAGCGAGCATGCATAGGTCAGTTGATGAAGTCAAATCCGGATGGTTTAATGCAGTATTTTAATGAGTGGTCTTGGCAGACTCTACAAATCATCCTTTCTTGTGTTCATGGCAATCACGCAGACAAGCTTTGGATGACTATGAAGATCTGGGAATAATGCCTGAGTCTTCCCTACGCTTCACAGGACTGGCACTGAATGATAGACCTAGGCCCTGCTTCAGATGGAGCTTTTTTGGCTTTGGCGGCTCAGTGGGGTAGTATGGGAGGGGTAGTATGGGACAGTAGGCAGGGGCTGTTAAGCTCAGGCCTCCAGGACCCAGCATGGGCTGACATCAACACCAGCTCCTCGTGGGAATTCAGTTTACAGTGGGGCAGTTGTCCAGGCATGGTTTAAGGCCAGTTGAAGGTCAGGATGGGATTGAAATGGACAGTTCACATTTCCACACTGCAGGAGCCACAACTGAAGCTGTTTGTGGCTTTGCGTGACCTTACACTCCTACTGCATTTTGTGGGCAGATCACTTGTGAATCCCTGGCCACTTTATTATAAACACCTACCATGTATTTTTACTCACTGGTCACTTTATCAGAAACCCTTGCCTTTTAGCTTCACCTTGCTATCCTATGCATTCATCAGTGGCCAGTTGTTTGGTGTTTCTAATAAACTGACCAAAAAGTAGTAGCCCAGAGAAGGTGTTTCTAATAAAGTGGCCAGTGGATGGACAAGCAAGGTAGGTGTTTCTAATAAAGTGGCCAGTGGGTGGACAAGCAAGGTAGGTGTTTTCAATAAAGTAGCCAGTCAGTGGAAACACAAGGTAGGTGTTTCTAATAAAGTGGCCAGTGAGTGGAAACACAAGGTAGGTGTTTCTAGTAAAGTGACCAGTGAGTGGAAGCACAAGGTACTATAGGTGTTTCTAATAAATTGGCCAGGGAGTGGAAGCACAAGGTACTATAGGTGTTTCTAATAAATTGGCCAGGGAGTGGAAGCACAAGGTACTATAGGTGTTTCTAATAAATTGGCCAGGGAGTGGAAGCACAAGGTACTGTAGGTGTTTCTAATAAAGTGGCCAGTTGGGTGAACATGCAAGGTAGATGTTTCTAATAAAGTGGCCAGTGAGTGGAAGTTCAGGGCAGGTGTTTCTGGGGAGTGGACGCATACGCTGCTGTAGGTGTTTCTAGTAAAGTGGCCAGGGAGTATGCGCAAAAGGTAAGCGCTTCTTATAAGGTAAATGTGGAGTGTGTGTGTGTGTGTTGAGTGATGTAATATGACTGCCTGTATTACTCATTATGATCCGTGGAAAAGTCTTAAATGGTCTCCAACCTCCAGAGGGGCTGTGGCTGCTCGTCTGAGTGCTGCAAATGTGTTGCAGTGAGAGATGAGTCATAGGAGCTTTCGCTTATGACCCTGCTGAAGCTGTACGAAGGTGTGGTCTGGTGTTTTGACAGAATGCTTCACTCCCAGTGTAGACGGGATATGTAGGAGAACACTTAGCATCAGGGTTGCAGATCCTCAATACTGGGTGATATGTTCATCCTGCTCACTTTAAATTATTCATAAGAAACCAAGAATATGAAAAAAAAGAATATTAGATGTTTACAGAATGGAGAACGCAGTTATAAACAATTGTAGAATGACTGAGAAAGGTGTAGAACATCTAGAATCGAGGGTCTGAGAAGAAAAGATCTCTGAATTTATCAGCAGAATCCCTTGTGTTTCTAATCCCAAGGCAGATAACACTGATCATTATTCTAAAGATATTTAATCATTGCTGTTCAAATAAGGTTGAATTGAAAAATAAATAAGTAAATAAATAAATACAAAGTTAATAAGAAATACAACTGAATGAAAATAACGAAAACAAACAAACAAATAAAGTAAAACATAATGGGGAAATAAATAAATAAATAAAAAACAAGTTAATAAAATTAAGGTACATGTTTCTAATAAAGTGGCCAGGGAGTGGAATCACAAGGTACTGTAGTTGTTTCTAGTAAAGTGGCCAGGGAGTGGAAACACAAGGTACTATAGGTGTTTCTAATAAATTGGCCAGGGAGTGGAATCACAAGGTACTGTAGGTGTTTCTAATAAAATGGCCAGTTGGGTGAACATGCAAGGTAGATGTTTCTAATAAAGTGGCCAGAGAGTGGAAGTTCAGAGTAGGTGTTTCTGGGGAGTGGACGCATACGCTGCTGTAGGTAAATAAAATTAAAGTAAATAAATTAAAAAACAAGTTAATAAAACAAACTAATAAAATAAAAAATAAAATAAAATGTAATTAAATTCAAAATAAACAAACAAACAAGGTCAAACATAATGGAAAAAATAAATATATAATAATAAACAAGCTAATAAATCAAGTTAATAAAATGAAAGTAAAGTAAAAAAAACTAAAACAAAACAAACTAACAAACAAACAATAAAAACAAGTTAATAAAACAAGTTAATAAAACAAGTTAATAAAAACAAAATAAAATAAAATAAAAATAAACTTTTATTAAATAAACAAACAAAAAATAAACATATGCTACTACTACTACTAATAATCATCCAGAAAAACCCGCCCAAACCCCACCCACTTTACTCTGATTGGAAGCTCCCAGATAGTAACTGCCTAACAACATTTACATTACATTTATGGCAACCACCTAGAATATCATAATACTCTACTAACAACACCATATCAACCATCTGGGACACCATAGCAACCACTGATCAACTCCATAACAACCACCTAGCAATACCTTAGCAACAGCAGTAACAAATTACAAGTGGCATTGCACACCTATTTATTGCACGCCGGGCTTGCTAAGCCCACCTGGAGCAGGGCCCTGCAGCTGCGTGCAGGCAGAGGTCATGATAGAGCTGAATTCCCCTTGCAGGTAGAAAGAACGGCATTCAGTCATGAGCTATTCTCAGTTAGGCGAGGAGAACTGGGAGAGCACCTCAGTTTAAACCCATCAGGGGTTGTTGATCACTCAGCCTGCACCATGTCCTTCGTCCTTCCCAGGGGCGGTAGCTGTGCGGTTCATGTTCAATGGCTTGTAATAGCTTTGCTGAGGACATTTATATTCAACTTACTTTCAGTGGAGCAGGACTCACACGTCTCGCTCGTGCTCAGAGAGAAACGCTTATTCAATAACTGAGGACAGCAGCTACACAGATGGTGAGCCATAACCTTTAAACTACCTGCCTGACATTGTGTAACGCCCCCCCCCCCCCCACCCCCCTCAATACCCCAAAAGCAGCTCTGATCCGTCAGGGCATGGACTCCACAAGACCTCTGAGGTGCCCTGTGGTATCTGAGACCAGGATTTCATCAGCAGATCCTTTCAATTTTGTAAATAGTGAGGTGGGTGGGGCCTGGGCCCTCATGACCCGGTAACCAGCTTGTCCTTCCTTGGAGGATTTTTGGTTGGTACTGACCACTGCATACCGGGACCACCCCACAAGCCATGTCTGATGTTTTGGAGATGTTCTGTACAGCCTTTTTAAACAGGTTTATGGGTTCTATGTTCTAGATAACAGAACTCTGAACAGGGTTTAAAGGTCTGTGCACCCTGCTGATAAAAAAACACCCAATCAACCACATCGTCGGGTACCACAGCGACCGCTTGACAACACCCTATAAACTACTTTTGACACCATAGCAGCCACCTGGAATACCATAGCAACCGCCTAGCAACCACTAAACAGCACCATAGCAACCACCCGGCAACACCATAGCAACCGCCTAGCAACACCATAGCAACTGCCTAGCACACCAGAACAACTGCCTAACAAACACTAAGCAATGCCTAAACAACCACTGAACAGTACTGTACCGACCACCCACCAAGCAACCACTTAGCAACACCATATCAACCACCTTGAATACCATAGCAACCACCTAGGAACTGCTACAAAACTTCATAGCAACCACCTGAAGTACCATAGTAAGTGCCTAACGACCATTTAGCAACACCCTAGCAACCCCTAAACAGCCCTGTAGCAAACACCTTGCAACACAATAGCATCGATCTTGCCATACCATAGCAACCTCCTAGCAAACCACTAAACAGCATTATAGCAACCACCTAACAACCACTAACAAACTCCATAGCAAACACATGGGATATCATAGTAACTGCCTATCCACCATTTAGCAACACTCTAGCAACCACTTAGCAACACCATAGCAACCACTAAACAGCTGTATAGCAACCACCTTGCAATACAATAGCATTGATCTAGCAACCACTTAACAACATCATAGCAACCATCTAGCAACCGCTAAAAAGAACTATAGAAACCATCTAGCAACCGCTAAACAGAACTATAGCAGCCACCTAGCAACACAATAGCATCAATCTATCAACAACTTAGCAACACCATAGCAACCACATAGTAACCACTAAACAGCTGTATAGCAACCACCTTGCAATGCAATAGCATTGATCTAGCAACCACTTAGCAACATCATAGCAACCATCTAGCAAACGCTAAACAGAACTGTAGCAGCCACCTAGCAACACAATAGTATCGATCTAGCAACCACTTAGCAACACCATAGCAATCACCTGGGATACAATAGCAACCACCTAGCAACCACTGAACAACACAACTACAACTGCCTAGCAATTCCACATCAACCACATAGCCAAACCTCAGCAGTGACCTAGGCAAAAGTCCCCTGCACAGCTAGGTGGTTGAGGTGCTTCCATACTTTTGAGTGATGGTGAATAGTTTGTATCGACAGACAAGCAAGTCCCATCATTTGACATGGCCACTAGTGCAATGTGGGTAAATGCATTCAGGATGTGGTCCTGAGTAATGTGGGTGGGCTGGTGGAGCACTGTGGCATTGCTAGTGGGCCCCCCCCTTCCTGAGTAATGCAATCCACGGCCCTAATCCGATTCCCCTCTCCCTTGTCTCCATGTTCTGCCATAATAGTAGCTGGAGACTGTCTCTGCCTGGGGTCAGGGCACTGAAGAGCGAAAGAGTAGAGCAAGAGCGAGAATCAGAGAGAGAGAGGGAGAGAAGACAGCGTGCTAATATGGGAAATGATCCCATTAGGAGGAGAACAGGTGACGTGTGCGGTGGTGGTGGTGGTGGAGGGGGGATGTCCCCCCCCCCCCCCCGTCTTCCTTCATGTAATCCAGGCCAAAGTTCAAACCACCTCTCTTGTCTTGGAAAGGTTTAATTGCATCAATGCAAACCCCCCCCCCCCCTTCCACACACACACACACACACACAAACACACCCAAGGGCCTGTTGCCGGATATAGAGGTGAAATTGTGTTGGAGAAGGGAAAGCAGCATCTGGAAACACTGAGAAGAGGGATGTGTGCTTGTTGGATCTCCTTCCTCACAGATGACCTTGGATTGGACGCTGATTAAGAGGAGAAAGAGGTTTTGTTTGATGTTTGAAGAGTTGAGAATGATTAGGCACAACCATCCATGTGGTCGCGCATACCTTCTGGACACGGCATTGGGTTTGCAGGGACTTCAAAGATCTCCGAAAGGAACCATCTGAAGGAACAGTTCCGTCAAAAAAGCTCATGTTGCTAACCGTAAATCAAAACAGAGACCAATTAGCATCACACAAACAACACTGTGTGATTACTGGGGGTGTACTGATGCACATACACTATATGGACAAAAGTATTGGGACACCCCATTGCTCATTCATTGTTTCTTTAGAAATCAAGGGTATTAAAAAGAGTCTATCCTGCTTTTGTTTAAATAACTGTCTCAGAATAAGGCTTTCGATTCAATTTTGGAGGAACACTGCTGTGAGGATTTGGTGGCATTCAGCGACAAAAGCGTTAGTGAGGTCCTCAACTCCTCAACTCATCCCAAAGGTTTCCGAGCAGCCGACACACTCAGAGGTGATGAGGGGAGACAGCGCCATCTACCCACCCCCCATCCAAACTCTTCTACTAAATATTAGTGTAAAATCCTGTAGTATTACTCTACCGCCTCAGTCCACATGCTTCTCTACCTTCAGTTGCTGCGTCTGGAGCTCTCAGCTTGTCCAGAAATGCAGGTGTATTTAAATGTACAGCAATGGAGTAAAAGTGAATTACACTCCTCACCTGTAGAGGGAGCCCAGGAGCAAAAAAAAACACCAATTCTCACATAATGTGGCTTTAAGGCCTCTTAAATCACAACAATGTCATCGTGTTATTGACATATGTTGGTCATAAATACTCAATGATGGGTTTCTAGATGTCTTATTCAGTGCATTTATTCATGTGTCATAAGGACCCTACGTAGGTAGCCTTCAAATGAAGTGTTACTCAATCCAAAACCTGAGCATGTTTCATGTTTTCCATGAATTACAAGAAATGAGACGACCTCAGACCACCTCAGCTGTTCACGGTTAGCTATATTAGCACGTTTGGTCAAGGTATGGTCAAGCTCTTCATCGTCCAGAGCTGCAGTATGAACTCACTGGTGTATTTCTATGCTATGGAAAAGAAAATCTGAGCATTTCCTTGCGATTTCCTGAAGATCAGAGCCTCCGTCCTACCTTTCACACCTCCCAGTGTTGAGATGTTAGATGTTCGATGATCCAGGCATCTCCTTGCGCCTCCATCCATCCTGCTCTGCATCTTTTCCTCCGCTGACGGCCCCTAGAAGCTTGAACGAGGGCACATTTGCGGGGTGATGACATCAGCAGCACCAGTCATTCACTTCAAGGCCTGGAAAAAAGTGTGCAGACAGCGAGGCAGGCAGGCAGGCAGGCAGGCAGTGAGGGAGTGGGAAGAGAGCGTAGCATTGGTGCCACCCTCCACCCCCTGACTCTCTGACTCCATCACACACGCCACACACTCATGCTCTGTGTGGCCAAGGCCACTTCACTATCTGCCTCTGCTCTTCCACACAGCCGGTGCTCTCTCTAACCTCCGGGCTGTTCTCTGGGCTTTGGAGGGTGCAGGTAAGAGCCAGTGTTGGACTTGGGCTCTCCATTTAGGGGTGGAACCCAGTGCCATTCACACTTGGTGTGTGTGTGTGTGTGTGTATCTGTTTGGATTGAATCCGTGTGTTCATTGTAGGCTGTCTGGACAGTGAGATGTTAGAATAAGGAGAATCAGATTAAGCTACAGTTTAGCGGAGTTTTGTATGTGTGGCATATACATCAGCATGAATCCATCAGATCTAACAGTGGAGTAGCTGCTGTGTTCCCTACTGTGTCAATCCAGTGTGTAGCATGCTACGTTACAGCCTGTAGACTTTGTGAATTTAAGTCTGATTTAAGAATTGTGGGATTAGGGTGGAGTTGTTTCACGGTCTGGTTAGTAAAGGAGTTGGTAAAGAACTGAGGGATTATTTTGGAGATTAATAAATAGGGAGTAACTGGTTTTGTGGACAGGTATAGATATCCAGTATGTGTAAATCTGCTGACAAATGTCAATGCATTAACGTTAGTAAAATGTCTTTACGCGGAACTATGGGGTTAATTAGCAGATTCATCAGGCTGTGTTTGGGTGTAGCTAGTAGGGCAGTTAGTAAAGAACTGTGGGATTAGTTAGGAGATTATTGAAGATGTGTTTGGGTCTAGTTAGTAGGGCAGTTAGTAAAGAACTGGGATTAGTTTGGAGATCAATGAAGCTGTGTTTGGGTCTAGTTAGCAGGGTATTTGGTATAGAACTGTGGGATTAGTTTGGAGATTAATCAGGCTGTGTTAGTAGAGCAGTTAGTAAAGAACTGGGATTAGTTAGGAGATTATTGAAGATGTGTTTGGGTCTAGTTAGCAGGGCATTTGATATA
Organism: Salminus brasiliensis; assembly: GCF_030463535.1. Lineage (NCBI taxonomy): Eukaryota > Metazoa > Chordata > Actinopteri > Characiformes > Bryconidae > Salminus > Salminus brasiliensis. The sequence continues at coordinate 6,358,118 of NC_132878.1, read as the reverse complement.
GAACTGTGGGATTAGTTTGGAGATTATTCAGGCTGTAATAAGGTTTAGTTAGCAGGGCATTCAGTATAGAAGTGTGGGATTAATCTGGGGATTCATCAAGCTGTGTTTGGGTCTAGTTAGTAGGGCAGTTAGTAAAGAACTGGGATTAGTTTAGAGATTAATTAAGATGTGTTTGGGTCTAGTTAGTAGGGCAGTTAGTAAAGAACTGGGATTAGTTTGGAGATTATTGAAGATGTGTTTGGTTCTAGTTAGCAGGGTATTTGGTATAGAACTGTGGGATTAGTTTGGAGATTAATCAGGCTGTGTTTAGATGTAGCAGAGACACTGGTATAGAACTGTGGGATTAGTTTGGAGACTAATCAGGCTGTGATAAGGTTTAGTTAGCAGAGCATTCAGTATAGAAGTGTGGGATTAATTTGGGGATTCATCAAGCTGTGTTTGGGTCTAGTTAGTAAGGCAGTTAGTAAAGAACTGGGATTAGTTTAGAGATTAATGAAGCTGTGTTTGGGTCTAGTTAGTAGGGCAGTTAGTAAAGAACTGGGATTAGTTTAGAGATTAATGAAGCTGTGTTTGGGTCTAGTTAGTAGGGCAGTTAGTAAAGAACTGGGATTAGTTTAGAGACTAATGAAGATGTGTTTGGGTCTAGTTAGTAGGGCAGTTATAGAACTGTGGGATTAGTTAGGAGATTAATCAGGCTGTGTTTAGATGTAGCAGAGACACTGGTATAGATTTGTGGGATTAGTTTGGAGATTTGGAGATAGAGCAGTTAGTCAAGAACTGGGATTAGTTTGGAGATTAATGAGGATGTGTTTGGATGTAATTAGCAGGGCATTTGGTATAGAACTGTATAGAACAGAATTGTGGGATTAGTGAGGGGATTCATCAGGCTGTGTTTGGGTCTAGTTACTAGGGCAGTTAGTAAAGAACTGGGATTAGTTTGGAGATTAATGAAGATGTGTTTGGGTCTAGTTAGCAGGGTATTCGGTATAGAACTGTGGGATTAGTTTGGAGATTATTGAAGATGTGTTTGGTTCTAGTTAGCAGGGTATTCGGTATAGAACTGTGGGATTAGTTTGGAGATGAATCAGGCTGTTTGGGTGTAGTTAGCAGAGACGCAGGTATAGATTTGTGGGATTAGTTTGGAAATTTATCAGGCTATGTTTGGGTCTAGTAAGTAGAGCAGTTAGTAAAGAACTGTGGGATTAGTTTGGAGATTAATGAAGATGTCTTTGGCTCTAGTTAGCAGAGATGCTGGTATAGATTTGTGGGATTAGTTTGGAGATGAATCAGGCTGTGGTAAGGTTTAGTTCGCAGAGCATTCAGTATAGAATTTGGGGATTCATCAGACTGTGTTTGGGTCTAGTTAGAAGAGCAGTTAGTAAAGAACTGTGGGATTAGTTAGGAGATTAATGAAGATGTGTTTGGTTCTAGTTAGCAGGGTATTCGGTATAGAACTGTGGGATTAGTTTGGAGATTAATCAGGCTGTTTGGGTGTAGTTAGCAGAGACGCTGGTATAGATTTTTGAGAATAATTTGGGGATTTATCACACTGTTTGGCTGTAGTTAGCTCCTAGTTTGTAGGGCCATTAGTAAAGAACTGTGGGATTATTTTGGAGATCAGTAAAACTGTGTCTAGTTAGCAGGGCATTTGGTCTAGTTAACAGATAGACTGGTATAGACTGGTGGGATTATGCACTCATTGCTGACACAGATGTGCAAATGCACACACACACACACACATCTTGTCTAGTCCCTGTAGAGACATACTGCCAATAAAATTGGACTCTCTGGAGCAGATCACCATGCTGCCTAATTCCAGGCCAGACGTGGGCTAGATGGGCATAGAGGCCCCCAGCATTGAGCTGTGGAACAGTGGAACTGTGGAAAGATGGTGCTCCATCCAGTACTTTTGGAGCTTAATAACTTTTCACAGCAATGCTTCTCCAAAATCTGATAGAAAGTCTTCTTCCCTGGACAGTAGAGACGATTACTCCAAAAAAAGCAGGATCAACTCTTTTTTAATACCCTTGATTTCGGAAGAAACAATGAATGGACAGGTGTCCCAATACTTTTGTCTATACAGTGTATGTTTGCAGATGACATGCTGATAACTTGTGTGATAGTTTGGGTGAGAGGCAGCTAACTGACAATGGACCAGGATAAGGTAAACTAAGGGTAAGGCAAGCTATCAGAAGGCGAAGGTGAAGGTTGTTGGAGGCCCTGGGGAAGTAGCTATTTCTCGGTCTGGAGGTGGGAGCTTAAATTGTCTTGTGTTTGCAATGGTGGGGTGGTGTTTTCTGCAGTGCGAGGCAGAATGACAGGCCAGGTCCTGTTCTGATGACCAGTTAATGCTGGTAGATTAAAACGGCTTTGCGTGGCTCTTTGTCATCATCCCCACAGCAAACGTGAACGCGACATTATTGCGCAATCTCCTGACAGTTTGCGGTGCCTTTAGGATGGATGTGCTACACGTGCTACACAGGCTGTAGCCTGTGTTTTTCTGTGGACCTGACCACGCAAATAGCATGTCTGTTGCCTGTGGGATGGAAGGAGGGAGAGTTCCTGGAGAATGCACAGAATCAATCTTGTAGCTCCGAGGGGCTTTTGTAGCTTCGGCTGTATTGATTGATTGACCATTTGGGTGGTGTTGTTCTCTTTCTTTGGGTCCATCATGTCCTCCTCCCATCCCTCAGTCTCATCTGGGTTATAATGGATCTGATGCCTGTCCTCTGGTCTCGGGCCTCAAGCACCACGCACCCTGCCGGTGTGCTAGCGAGGGGTCAGGCTATTTTAACACCAGCCCACCAAGGAACCCGGCTAACCCAGATTCACACAAGATAGAGTGCGAAAGAGAGAGACAGAGGATGAGCGAAAGAGAGGGCTAGACAGGCAAGAGCCCAAAAAGTGTGAGCTGACTGTGGCTGAGAGGGGAGCAGAGCTGCCGTGCCTTTGTCTCCGTGTGGATATCAATTATGGGGAATTTGTCGGACAGAGCGGTGAGCAAGAAGAGGTTCCTCAGATCCGCAGACTCCCTGCAGAAGCATCTGCTCTCTGAGTGTACTGACTGCACCGACTGCACCGACGTGAGTTCATCTCAGTTTTCAGGAGGGTGGTGTTAAATCTTGGGTTAGGGGATCGTTGAGGGTGGAGTGCGTACTGGGCAAAGATGGGCAATTGGGGGGCAAAACGTCAATGCATTTACTGCTCTATTAGGCCATATAATGTTCCTATGTTACTTGTAGCCATTCTGACAAATTGCAATACACTACAGGAAGTATAGGGGGCGATGTCATTCTTTCATTTTCTTAATACTTGCATAGCATGTCTGGCATAGCTAATTGTCCTATTGTCACGCTATGACGAATGAACCTTGTACACCATATGTCCAAATATTTATGGACCCGTTCTAATAAATGCCTCCAGCTACTTTAAGCTGCACCCATTGCTGACACAGATGTGCAAATGCATGCCCACATAGCTTGTCTAGTCCCTGTAGAGAGGTACTGCCAATAGAATAGAACTCTCTGAAGCAGATAAGCATGAAGCTACTGGCACCATGCTGCTGCCTAATGCCAGGCGTGGGCTAAAGGGGTATAAAGCTCCCCTGCATTGAGCTGTGGAAGAACTGTGTTCTCTTGGTTGATGGTTGGTGCTCCATCCATACTTTTGGGATTAGTTGGGGAGTTTGGGACGTTTGTGTTGCTGAATGCAATCAGATCCTCACAACAACGCTCCTCCAAAATCTAGTAGAAAGCATTTCTAGTTTTTTTTTTTAAATACCCTTGATTTCAGAAGAAACAATGAATGAGCAGGTGTCCCAATACTTTTGTCCTTTTTTGTTTATATTGATAAAGATTGATTTATCAGACCTGCTGTAATTATTTGGTCCGATACACAGACCAATTGCTAGAGGCTTGAGTGTTTGCTTTATTAGAGACAATATCATCATCATCATCATCATCATTATCAGTGACAGTAATTTTACACTAAACCAGAGTCCTGGTTATTATCATAGCCTCCCAGATCAATCTCTGCCCTTCTTTGTTCCTACCCCTCTCCAGTATGACTCCTTGTCCCATGTAGTCTTTTTTTTTTTTTGGGGGGGGGGGGGGGTCCCTTTTCCCTTCCTATATCTCCTCCCTAATCCTGCCTTCTCGTCGGTTTTCCCATCTGTGTGTCTTCTACGCTATCCCTCCTTTCCCAGGCGAGTCTAGTCTAGTCTTATGTTTATATTGCTGTGTGTGCGGTTCCATTTAAACCTGGACGTCAGATTTTCTGATTTTAGAGCTGAATATTTCAACCGGAATGCCACCACAAGTCAGATCTCCTACTGACTCCTAGTATAGCATCATATAAGTATTTCTGCTTTGATGTACTGTATTAATTATTGCAGTATCTTTTAGCTTCAGCTTAGTGTTTTGTTCTTTTTTTGTATACACTTACATTACTCGCACATCTAGGCATTTTAATGCATCGGGTATCGTCTTTCAGAGCCGGATTCACTTCCGATCCTTGGTTTTGTTGTAGCAGAGTGCCCTCTGGTGTCCTCCATTTGCTATTAACAGACAACATTCTTCGCTGCCCTAAACAGGTTTTGACCTTTGTGACTTTATTTCAGTGAACAAAACAAAGAAGAGCTTCATTTGAACTGACAAGTGCGGAGACGTTACCAGATAACAGCCAAAACAAGGCTGAAGTTGTCCTCTTGAACTCGAACCTCTTGAACTTTATTCATTTATTTAAATGCAGCATTTTAACCCCTTAACACTCCTAGGCTTATCACACTCTAAGGTGTATTTCTCAGTAACTACAGGGACATCTGTATAAAATGCTGGGGCTATTCTCTGGCAATAGAAGTTCATAATAACACTTTCGGCCCACCGGCTGACCACATGCTTTTTTAAGGGGTAAAATGAACTGGGAGTCAGGTAGGTCAGTCAAACTGGACTAAAAGATATTAAACACAGTCATTTAAAAAGTTACATTTACGACATTTAGCAGACGCTCTTCTCCATTTCTTGAAGACACCGAGCGTTGGACACTTGTGAGCATGTGTTTATTCAAGAGCATCCACACAGCTCAGAACATATGTCAACAACCAGGATGTGGAGAAGAATGAGGTCAATGAGGATGCAAACGTAACTTCAGGATCTGACCATGACTATGCGCCTCCACCACTGACTGGTACATGATTCTGGTCGTTAGTATTACAGTGTAGGACTGGTTCACCTGCTTTCTCACCATTTCCTCCTAATGGCATCATCTGTGTGCAAAGGGGCCATTATATGCAGAAGCAGTGGGGGTGCTGATAGGTCTGCTTGGTCAGTGGTGTGGTGGTGGGTCAGTGGTCAGAGTGCTGGGTTATTGATTATGTGGTTGTAGGTTCAATACCCAGGTCTGCTGAGCCACTTTTGTTGGACCCTTGAGGAAGCTCCTTAACTCTAGCTCTGCTCCAGGGGTTTCTGTAGCACAAGTGCTTCACTGCTACCCTTAGCTAGTTTGTATCAGCTATAGTCCAGAAGATCCCTCTAATCTTAGACTCTACTAAATACAGAAGTCAGTCTGGAGACACAATACTCCTCACAATACTCGGCCTGAGTACTCTCAGAAGAGGAGGGTCTTCAGTCTGGGTTTGAAGACAGCGAGCGTTGGACTCGTGAAGTTCGTTCCACCACTTCGGTGCAGGACAGAAAAAAGTCTAAACGCTCGTCTTTTCCGTGGATCTTAAAGGATGGCGGGTCGAGCCGAGTCGTACTTGAAGCTGGAAGGGCTCTTGGTGCAGATCAGGGTTTTGACCATTACCATCAAGTACGGTGGGGTTGGTCTGGTCTTGGCTTTGTAGGCCATCATCAGGGTTGTGAGTCTGATGTGGGCAGCAGCTACAGGAATCTAACCTCCCTGTGATCTGTTCAGAGAAGAACTTAAATTTACTGAATCCAGGACTTGGTGATGTAGGAAACGAGCATGTTGATCTGTGTCGAAACCTCTGCTTCCAGAGTTTCAAAAGGATGTTGTAGAGTGTCTCATCATTTCTGGTATCACCAGTTATCATACCCAGGCTCAATTTCCACAGAGATGTCCTGTGAGAGATACACATCCTCCCAATACAAGTCAATTTGGATTAGAATGAATGGGTAATAAAATATGTAATTGGTTTTGCTAATATAATAAATGATTCTGTAAATAAATGAGCGTATTATTAATATTGATCCAATACACCTCAATAAATATTGATTTATCTGACCAACTGTAATAACCTTCAACCCAATCTTCCATTTGTAAATCATTGGCATGAGGCTTGAGTGACAAGACACAGTGAGTATATTTTATAAGGGTTCAGTACAAACAGTATGAGCCCTATTTTAGGGATCATTTGGTGAGCCGTCAACCCTGCACAGCACAGCTTGATTTTTGGGGGCGTGTCGGTGTGTTTTTGCTGTCGTAACGATGGGAAAAGTTCGCCTTGCACGGCTCAAAAGTCTCTTAATTAATCATGGGTGTGTTTTGTGCGTAACGTGCAGTAATAATCCAATCAGCATGTCTCTCGCCGCTCCCTTTAAGAGCCGGGTGCGGTCTGTCTGACCTTGGCGGGTTGCTATTTCAGTGGTGTAAAGCGCGCGGGGGGGGTGGTGTATGGGCGTCGGGCTGCACGCGCCTGTGTTGACCATTCACTGCCAAGATAGCAACGAACGTCTGACTGTTGACGAATGTCTGCCTAGGCTGTTTTCAGTCAGTGGAGCTCCTCCTGTGTTTACTGTTCCAAGATTCGTTCTGGCAATACGCCAGAAATGTACCTGAACACCCCTCATTTCAAGACCACTGCGCCCAGATAATTTTGTCAAGAAATATCGCTTAAAACATGCTAAATTACCTGGCATATGGAATACAAGTAGTATGATTTTTTATCCTCCCTAATTCACCTTGCCCTGTTAACCCACCCTCTCACTAAGAATCTATTACATCAGGCAACGGATGCCCGCCCTGACCAGCATCACAATAGGAGAGATGAACGGAGAGAGTGCCACCTACCCACTCCAGAGAGAGCATGACCAGTTGTGCTCTCTCAAGCTCTGGCTGCTGATGGTGAAGCAGCATGACCTGGGATTCGAACTCGCAATCCTTGGGCCATAGCGTCGGCGTCTTAGTCTGCTGATCCTATTCCAGCCCCCGATAAAAAAAATTCTTTTGGAAAAATTCTATAATAATTGTTTAATAATTAAAAAATACAAAATATCGGATATGTAGACTGGATTTAAGAGGATTTCCCCAGCAAATATTTCACCTTATGCTGTGCAGCCATTCAAACTACTGCATAAACAGCTTTTGCCAGGTGGTTACATGCCCCCAGACCCTCTCAGAAGAACTCGTCTAACGTTCAGCTGAAAGTTGAACTGACTACAGTCATTTATAGAGCATGACAAGCAGTTCTCTTGGCTACTCTGCTAAACAGATGCTCTCTTTTTAGCATCCAGCCCAGTGGATGTAAGCAGGGCTGATCTATTATAGACCTCACTTCGGATGGAAGCAGTGAAGCTGCTGCTTTTTTTCAGGAGAGTGCTCTGTTATTGGATTCTTTGTTGGTGAAATTGCCTTCTTTATAATGGCCATATATCGCTGTGACAGACCTCCACTTTAGCCCACCTCGGGCATAAAAACTGCAGGGCTGGTTTACGGCCTGGTCCCAGTGGTTCCCTGGCCGACAAATGAGAAGTGTTCACGGCCCGAAGCACAACTCTATTAAACTGTGTTAGAGGAATGTCAATAATATCAATAATGCCAGGGTTTCTAATAGTGATTAAAAGCTAATGATGGCTAAAGCAAACACACACCAGCCATAACATTAGTACCACCTAATATTGAGTATGTGGCCCCACTTTGTACCACCAAAACAGCTCTGGACTCTCAAGGTGTTGAGAAGTTAGCAGCAGATCTTTTAAATCCTGTGTTGAGGTGGGGCCTCCATGAGCATCCATGGGCCTTGGGTGTCACCGGTTCACTGGTTGTCCCTTCTTGGAGCACTTTTGGTAGGCACTGACCATTGCACACCAGGAACACCCCACATCTAAGACCTGCCTGATGTTTTGGAGATGTTCTGGCCCTCCAGTGGTTTAGCCATCACATTTTGGTTCTTTTCAAAGTGGCTTAGGTTCTTACGCTTGACTCTTTTTCCTGCTTCCATCACATCGACTTGACAGATGAAGCCACTGTAGATGAAGATAATCAATGTTCTTCACTTCACCTGTCAGGGGTTTTAATGCTCCATTTAGAAGATGAAAGTGAAAGGGGTCTCCCGTGGCACTGCTGGGGTCAGCACCACACCAATACAATAACAGGGGCTTTGTAGTGAGCCATGTCTTTAAGCTAGGGTTAGCACTCTGACAATTTGCAAATGTGCGGCTCTGAGCTTGGTCTGATTAATGGCCTTACATGCAGGAAATACATGCTGGTGGAGAAGAGCGGCTGCAGATAAACTGCCATTGGGAAAATCCTTCTCAAGTTTCTGATGGCCTGTCACTCATTTCTATCACCCCGTAGCTCCTAAGGGGGTCTGCCATGTCTGTGTTTGACTTACACAATCACTTCTACTGTGTCACAAGGACATGACAGGGTGTGCTAGGCATGCTTTGCAGTGCAGGGGCATCTTCCACGCTCTTATCCAAAAGGCTGTATATCCATTGATGATATTTCCTAGAATTTCCCCAGAACTTGGAGGGAACCTATGCTTTTAAGAGGATACATGTGATGTGTAGAAGATTTCCCACTGTGTTTCCATTAATCATATAGAAATAAGTATGTATTGCTCTTGTTAACCCCCTTAAAAAGCCTATGGCCCGTTCGTGCCTTCTATTACCAAAGAATAGTCCCACCAGTTTGTACAGACGTCCCTGTAGTTACTGAGTGATACACCTTAGTGTGTAACAAGTAGGTTGATGTTAAGAAAAGTAAAGTAATGGAATGGACTGTGAAAGCTCTGCACATTGAGGTCCTACTCGACCCACACATTGATCTGCAGAACACAACCTGGACCCAGAGCTCATTGCTAATGAGCACATCCTAATATACTGCCCTTTTAGCCTCTGGCACCTGCCAGGGTGTTCCTAGGTGTACTGAAACTCATTGATTCGATTGGACATGTTTCTTCGTACAGGCCTTCCTTTCGGCAGAATGTACCGCCCCAGAGAACTCTTAATCTCCTCTGCTGAGAAAAAGGCAGGCAGCCGTGGAATATTTATTGGCATGGCCTCAGCCAAAGCACGTAAATCACGCTCAAACGATATTGCCATCGTATGCCTGCAGATTATGTCACTTTGGGAGGCGATTATCAGATTGACAGGGCCGTTTCATCATCATCTTCACCAGCCACGCTGGTATAATCTGCCTGGTTTTGAATAACTCTTACCTTAGGGGTTGACTGCAGGTCATATTTCCATTAGTTAAAGCATTAGGAAGCTGTGGCTAATATCATTGTTAGGCTGTATATTTAATTTAAAGTAGACCCCTTAGTTTACTGTTTATTCATATCCCTGTCACATGATTTCCCCAGACTAGCATAAATAGATTGCTGAGCTCCTGTTGGGATTTGAACTAATGGGAATGTCCTCACATTTGATGAGCAGCAGTTAGACAGTAGGGCCGGTCTAGAGCTGTGAAATGACACTATATACAAACACAGTATTGAATAAATTTACCTTTCCCTTCTTTCTTGGACACAGAAATATGTAGCTAAGGTTTTTAATAGGGGAGGCCTTCCTATTCTCAGTCTCCCATCCACAGATTGCAGTGGTATTGATGGAATATGAATTTATAATCTCCCGAGGATCTTGACAAGCAGGCAGTTAGAGAATTGATCTACTCTAAGAGCCGTGAAGCCATGTACATTTCTATTGGTTTACAGCTCTAGACCGGCCCTACGGTCTAACTGCTGCTCATAAAGAGTGAAAATATCATACGTTCAAATCTCAGTAAGGGCTCAGAGCTTGACTGTCTAAAGCCTCCCAGTCTGGTGACGTCCTGTGATACCTGCAGATGGAAATACACAGTAAACAGGCTGAGGAGGAGGAGCTACAGATGAAACATCTTACACAGTATTTAATCAGCTGCAGCTCTTTCATTTACTGATGATTATAAGGCTCGACTCAGTATGTACTGTTGACCAAACTGAGATGCTGAAGTAAAAAATGTGAGCTAGGAAAACTTTTGACTGAACTAAGCTCAGTTAGCTCAAAGGTCTACTATGACCACAATGCACATCCAGCTATCTGACTTATTCGTAAGGGATTGAAGGGAAATAATTATAGAATATTATAAATATTATCAAACATTAGCATATTTTGTAGCTTTTTTGTCAGTAACTATGGCTACAAGGGGTTAACCTTTTGGGAGGTTTGGACCATGGACGGATGGAGCAATTTCGGACTTTTAAGAGCTTAATTTTTTTGTAAAATGATTTCTGGAGTCACGGCTTTTCACCATGCAGGAACTCGCGCGACAAAATAAGGCAATTACGCAACCCCACACAAGCTGCCAGGAGCGAATGGCTCCATTCAAACCCCAGACCACCGTTTTCAGGGGGAATAGAGGTCGGTTCTTACCTTTCCCTTCTTTCTTGGACAAAGGAATATGCAGCTAAGGTTTTTAACGGGGGAGGTCTTCCTATTCTCAGACTCCTGACCACAGATCGCTGTGGTGTTGATGGGATTTGAACTCATGATTTCCTGATTCTCTTAACAAGCAGGCAGTTGATCCACTCAGCACCAGGTTCTCTGGACTGCTCCCAGACTCAAAACCAGCTCGACCAAATGTACCAAACTCTCTAAGCAAGCGCTCCAGGATTCGGAAAAAAGCGCTAGTGTGAAAACGCCCTTAATAGCCATTATTACAACAGATGCCACATTTAGCGCCTGAACCAGTGCTGTTGTAAAGTCACAGCCGAGGATTCCATTACAGCGCTTGCGTGGTTCTCGTCCCCTCAGCTATGAACTCTGTTTCCCCTTTATGCCGCAGCTCCACGTCTGGTTTAATCAGTCGTGATGGCAACAAGACACAACAAGGCCATGTTCAAAGACAGGAACACACAGCACTTACTGCTAGCATGTATCCCAGGCTATCCCAGTTCGGTCTGGAGCAGTCTGAGGCTAATCCTCCCACAAACACTCCTCACAGGACCACAGGCTACTCCCTTGACACTTAAGATAGCTATGAGAGATGTGGCAGGCAGGCACCTGCAGTCGTTGTTGCAGTTAGCGGCTAATCTAGTTTGCGTTGCGTGTTGCTTGTTGCGTAATTTGGCTCCCACCCAGCATTTTTGAAGCTTAGCAAAGGCAGCTGTAAGCTAACCGTCACACGCTAAGGTCCTTAATGAGTGTCTTTAGATGCAGGGATGCGTTCCTAAAGCCAGCCCGGGTCTTCTGAGGAAGCATTCCGGAGATGACTTTCAAGGACGCTAGTTTTAAGATCACATGCTAGCTCGGCCTTGTTTCTAAAAGAGTGGCTACCTTAGAGACCAGCAGCGCTAGCAAGTTTCATTCGGAATAGAGGCCCTAGGAGACCAAGGTCAGTTATTTCCAGCTGTTTCATCATGAACGGTCCCAAAACTTGAGGTCTGGCATGCACCATTACATTATTACACTCACAAATGAGACCCCTTACAAACAATGCACATGACTTGTGCTGACACAGATTACTGGCCCAGAGAATACTCATGTGATGAATGATGCACTATATGGACAAAAGTAATTGGACACCTGCTCATTCATTGTTTCTTTTAAAATCAAGGTTATTAAAAAGACTTTGTCCTGCGTTTGTTGGAGTAACTGTCTCTACCGTCCAGGGAAGAAGGCTTTCTGCTAGATTTTGGAGGAGCATTGCTGTGAGGATCTCATCCCAGAAGTATTGAGTACAAGCTGTGTGTGTGTGTGTGTGCGCATTTGCACATCTGTGTCAGTGCAATGGATGCAACTTAAAGTAGCTGAATGCATTCATTAAAAGGGGTGTCCACAAACATTTGACATATGGTGTACGTTAACCCAAGTGTATTGTGGAATGCTGATATAAGCAGGGCTGTGTAGAGACTACTACTGTCCCCTGTGCAAAACTGCACTTGATTTCCTCTTCGTTTCCCCCTTGGGGATCATCCCCCCCCCTCACTCGATCTCCCAGTCTTACGATGGCGTGAGAGCAGGACTCACAACAAGCAATTTGTTCCTCATCTCTGCATCCAGATACGACTCGGGCAGGCCTCCTAAACCCAGATGGGTCCAGAACACTTGGGGCTGGCCTGGCTTTGTTAGCAGGGCATGGGAAACCGCTGTCTGTCCAAGCGCCATACGGCACTTTCATGATACGGCTTGTAACCCCTGACCTCTCCCTGCGCCGGGGGCTGACTAAGGACAGCAGCTTTGAGGAAGGGGATATCCAGTACTTTGTCTGATTGGGCTGGGAGTTAAAATGATGTGTAGTCCACAAATCCAGTTTGTGTAATTTTCGCCAATCAGACAAGTCCTGCTTGCCGTCCAAGGTATGGACGAAAGTATTGGGACACATGCTTATTCATTGCTTCTTCTGAAAAGGGATTAAAAAGAGTTGATTCTGCTTCTGTTGGAGTAACTGTCTCTACTGTCTAGGAAAGAAGGCTTTCTACTAGATTCTGGAGCATTTCTGTTGAGGAGTTGATTGCATTCAGCCACAAGAGCTACCTTTGACTGAACTAAGACCTTTCACTGAGTTACCTCAAAAATCTACTATGACCATACGTAGCTATCTGACCTATTCGTAAGATATAGAAGGGAAATAATTACAAAATATTATAAATATCAACAAACATTAGCATTTTTATTTGCTTTTTTGTCAGTAACTGTAGCTACCAGGTGCTGACCCCTTGGGATCTGGAGCATTGCTGTGAGGAGCTGATTGCATTCAGTAGCAAGAGCTACTTAGTGAGGTCAGGATATTGAATGATCACCACCCCACCTCGTCCCCAACTCCCAAACCCATCCCGAAGGAATTGGATTGAGCATCAAACCTAATTCTACAGTTCTTCCACTGCTCCAGAGTTCAATGCTGGGGGGCTTTATACCCCCATAGCTCACACCTGGCATTAGGCAGCATGGTGCCAATAGGTTCATGTTTGTCTGCTTCAGAGAGTCCTATTCGACTGGCAGTACTTCTTCACCAGGACTAGACAAGCTGTGGGTACCAGCTTTGAAAAACTCAGGGTCAGAGCACAGCGTTAGCCATGCTATTTCATCCCTTGAGCAAAGGAAGTTAAATGCCTTGCTCAAGGGCCCAACAACGGCAGCTAAGCAGACCTGGGTATTAAACCCACAACCCCTTAATCAAAAGCCCTGCCCTGTAAGCACTGAGCCACCACCGCCCATATGTCTGGCTGTTTTCCTCAATTTTCTCCCCAGTTTAGTCATCTCCAGTTCCCACCTGGTAGCTAGGACTGTCACGCAATGCTACCAGTGCTGGGAGGGTGAAGGCTAGCATGTGCTTCCTCCGAGTCCTGTAAAGCTCCACCACATTTTTTCAAACTGCTGCTGCTGAACTCAACACGCTAAAAGGAAAACACTAATTGCCGGTTCTGTTGCATCATCTAACAGATGGTACTGGTACTCTGACAATGCTGCCAGTTAATCTGATGCAAATTAGCTAGCCACTAGACAAAGCTCTGAGCAGCTCTGACCCAGGTCGAAATATAGCTGAACTTGGCTTGCAGTATTTGGGTAAAACAAGATTTTTTTTTATTTAAAAAAATTCTATGCTGATAAATTAGTTCACTAGAGCGCCCCCTATAGGTTGAAAATTACGACTCGGAATGAATGATGACACTCCTACTAGTCGCCATGGTGACGTCAGAAGCAGAGGAGTCTCTGATTGGCTTCTTTCCCCCAAGCCCCGCCTCCACATGCTTGTTTACAACCGCTACCCTACTCCTTAAGACCTTCATAGAACCCAGAAAAGTGTGGATTGGCTGTAGGCGCCATGAGTCTACATGCAAATCACTCTGAGCTTTGTGTTTTATACATTGTTAAAAGTATAAGACCCTCGACCCTAAAGTGAAGGGGGGGGGGGGGGGGGGGTTAACATACACCATATGTCCAAATGTTTGTGGACACCCCTTCTAATCAATGCATTCAGCTACTGACCCTACTTCCTTGACGAGGTTCCTCCACAGTTTCAAACTGAAGAATCTCCAAAAGTTCCTCAAGGATCTAATCATTTTAACAGTGCCACTAGAATATCTCACTCCACTTCCCCCAGCTTGAGCTTGAATGAACTGACCCTTGACTAATTGCATCTAAGCACATACTTGAAACATAGACTCCTAAAACCGCCGACCTCCTCTTCCGAAAGGACGCTGTCCGTTCCCATTTGTGACACTTTGTAGACTTTGTGGACTTCTGTGCGCGCTACAGATTGCAGTGTTCACGCTTAGATTCCACATCATGTGCTTCAGTGGTTGTGTCCTTGTGTATCGTCTGTGGCTCGGGGTACAGACCAGTAGCAGTCAGGGAAGTGTTAGAGCTCGATTCTTTCAGTCCCTGGGGCCTGCAGTATGCTCTGGATCCAGTTGGGCCCAGGGTGGTAATTTTGGCTTGGACAGAGTGCACAGTTTATGCATGCTTGTTGAGCCTGTGTGAATCGGATGAACCTGCTTTCCTCGGCCAGAGGAACTGTAAAGGAACAGTAACCAACCCTGCAAAACTGCAAAAACCTTCTATTTCTCCTAATAAAGATTTAATAAAGATTGAATTCCAGGTCATTTTGGAGCATTTCTATTGGTCCATTCATCAGGAAATGTGGACAAAGTTAAAAAGGTTAAAAGAAAACTGTCCCTGTGGATATATCAGTTGGCAACCCCCTACACATGCCAGAAACCAGGTGTCCATGTTCCTTCCTCCAACAAAATGTATTGTCATAATTTGACACCCCTCTCAAAACTTTAGCATAGTACTTCTCAGTCTTGCTCCCAGGAACCCCCAGTTCCTTCTCCCTCACACCTGATTCACATGATTAACCGGGTGTTAACTGCTGCAGTTGCTTGCTATGAAGCTGATCCTTTGAACCAGGTGCATTAGAGCAGGAAAGCAGCGAAAACCTTTAGCTTCAGGGCAGGGGGTCCCCAGGACCAGAGTAGAGAACCACTGCTTTAGCAGGATTGCCCTGAGGATGGCATGGCTCAAAGACTAATAATTCATTTTAAGAGTGCATGACAATCTGGTGATATCACAGATATTGGAAGAACCTTGGATCTTAGACTGAATCCTGTCGTTATGAAAACAAGGCTTCCACCCATGTCTAACACACCCCATTCAGCCAATCTAGGACTTCTGAAGGCAGTAGTTAGTTGGATCAGGTGGGCGGAGTCTGCAGGAAAGTAGCTATCCAGAGGCAGGCTTGGAAGGCACCATTCTAGAAGAACCCTTAGACTGGTTGACAACCTTCTCATTATGAAGATGAGGCTCCAGCCCAAATCTAACACACCCCATTCAGCCAATCTAGGACTTCTGAAGGCAGTAGTTAGCAGGACCAGGTAGTTTGGGATCCACAGTCTGTTGGAAAATAGCTATCTAGGAATGGGATTGGAGACCACTGCTCTAGGTGACCCCTTGGACGGGTTTACAACCCTCACATTATGAAAATTAGGCTCCATCCCAAATCTAACACACCCCATTCAGTCCATCAATGACTTCTGGAGGCAGCTATTCGTTTTATCATATCTGAAGGTTTAGATGTTTGCAGGAACACACTCTATGTCCAAATGTTTGTGGACACCCCTTCTAATGAATACATTTAGCTACTTTAAGTTTATGCACCTATTGCACTGAACCTAGTGGCACCATGCCCAATGCCAGGCGTGGGCTAGAGGGGCATTGAGCTGTGGAGCAAAGGAGCTATGTTCTCTGGAACGACGGTTGGTGCTCCGTCCAATACTTTTGGTTGAGTTGGGGATCATGAGGTGGGGTGGTGATCTTTCAACATTCTGACCTCCCTAACTCTCTTGCCGCTGAATGCAGTCAAATCCTCACAGCAATTCTTCTCCAAAATCTAGAAGAAAGCCTTCTTCCCTGCACAGTAGACTAGACAGTTCCTCCAACAAAAGCAGGAATACTCTTTTGATTTCAGAAGCAACAATGAATGAACAGGTGTCCCAATACTTTTGTCCATAAAGTGTAGCTCTCCAGGAACTGGGCTGGAGACCACTGAGATTGTTCTACTGCCGTCACATTATGAAAACATGGTTATATGGATTGAGCAGCTGCTTAATTCCCAGCTGATGACTTCATAAGCCTTAATAAGAGCATTATAAGAGTGTTATAGGATCCTTATATCGGTTTTGCAGTATCTCCAGTTTTAGACCAACCCATGAATGGTGACTGCCATCACATGCATAACTTCAAACCCAAAGCATTACTCAACCAGTCCTCAAGCTGCCAGTGATCTTCTCATATATTATGTGTGATCCGGGGTGCGAGTTCTGGCTGTAAGGATGAACAGATAGAAGGCTTAGTCATCTCCTGGCATGGCCCTGCTGTGCTGTGGATGGAGGCTTCCACCACCAGAAACTGGCCTGGCCTGCATTTATGGAGCAGTTTTGAAGGCTGAAGGCTGTGTGTATGTGTGTGTGTGTATATGTGTGTTTTTTAGGGTATGTTTTTGTCACTCTATGTGAGGGAAGTGATGTCATTTGCGTGGGACATGCACGACCACGCTTGTCTCCTATTTACACCCAGTCTAAATAAATAAACACGCTTCCGCCTGTCTGTCCGCCCGGCAAGGTTCGCCTCCCACAACGGTGCGCTGCAGAGCATGTGCTTTAGTTTAGGAGTGTGTGTACAGCTCTGACTGGATGTTCGTGAGGTCTTTGTGCATTTGAGAAAAGGTAAGATGTGTTCCAGCACACTTCCGAGAGTGTGGGAAGATCCTTTTTGCGGCTTTCTCTGCCTAATCCTTGCTGCATGGCTCTTGTCCGTCGGGAGTTGACTGCCCTGCTGCAGCTGTTGTCTTGCTGTAGGCAGTTGGAAGAGCTCCCAGTGTGCTGTGTTGTGTTGTGAAAGACTCGCGTCCCCTCAGGCGTCTCATGAGCCTGGACTATGAGCTTTAGATACTATACGGACAAAAGTATTGGGACACCTACACATTACACCTACAGGAGCTTGCTTTTATGATATCCCTTCTACACCCATAGACGTTAATATGGAGCTGGTCCTCCTTTGCAGCTCTAACTGCAGCAGGTCTGGAGCTCTGCAGCTATTAGAGACTTTTCTGCACTCTGCTCTGAGCTCAGCACTCGGCCCTGACCCCGCTCTGTAACTTTACGTGGTCTTGCTGAGCTGCTCTCTGTGGTTCCTCCTAAACGCCTCCACTGTTCAATAATAACACCACTCACAGCTGATGGAGGAAGATCTAGGAGGGAAGGTCTAAATTTCACCAGCTGACTTGTTGGTGGTGGTGCAGCAGTGTCTCCTATTACATACAGAACCACGCTGGAGTTCAGTGAGCTCTTCAGAACCTCCCAGTCTTTCACTGATGTGTGTAAGAAAGGCCGACTGCAAGGCTAGGGGCTTGATTTTATACACCTGTGACAATGGGACTGAATAAAACACCTAAATTCAGTGACTGAGAGGTGTGTCCCAATACTTTTGTCGATATAGGTAGCAATAAGCCCTTTCAAACCTAAGAGAGAGCTTGTCTTTGTCCGATTTAAACTGGAAGTTGACCTTATTTTACATTGTTGGCTTTGTGATAGCATAGCATAGGCTAGCCTTTAGCATGCTTTATAGCGCCCCCCCTGGCTTTCTGTGGATACCTGCAGCGGTGCTTCCTCCAGTCGGGCCTCTTCTCAGAGGTGCTTTACTCGCTTTGGCTAGTGTTAGCTCTTAGCCTTTTTAGCCTTGCTTCCATATTCTTCTGAAGTAGCGGTTATGTTTACCCGTGGAAACCTTTTCCTAGTGGGTGGGGGTTTATGTCAATTTTGGGGGTGTAAACATAAGGGGGTTAAGACTGTTAAGGTAACAGTTTTAGGCTTTTGGAATTGGCCCACTTTGCAGCTCTGCTTTGTTTACTCCAGGCGTACAGCGACAGTCAGTGTTTACTCTCAGCCTTAGTCAATTCCTCATGATAATTCCCATCTCAGTATTTTGTGCGTTTTTGGGAAACGTCCTTCAGTGCAGACGCGATGAGGAAAAAGCATAAAAGAGCAGTGACCGCTCCTTTTATCTTACCGTGGGCACCAACCGGCCACTGCACTAATCACAATAGCCATTTTTATTTAGTGCGGAAATAGTGTTTGCTGTAAAATGACCAGACACATCCCATATATATGGAATATTAGTTTATGAAAAATAAAAAATAACTATTTATATATATGTAAATTTATGTATTTAAAATATGTTAATATCAATATTTTTTTCATTAAAGATGGATATGGATATATTGATATATCAACATTATACAGAATGTATGGTTAATTTATTATGCATATATTACTCATGTATACATTACATTTATATATATATATATATATATATATATATATATATATATATATATTAGCCATTTTCAATTACGGGAAATGTTTTCTGGCCATATATATATATATATATATATATATATATATATATTAATCATGTATACACACACACACACACATATATATATATTTACACACATTTAACCATATAACCATTGATTGCCATGATTTCAAGCCATATATCAACATGCACAAATGAATATGTCAAGTACATCTATTTTATTTTATATACAACAATTTATATATATTTTTATATATATTTATATATTATAGATATGTGTACATATCTGACCATATATCGGATTTCCGCAGGACTGTCTGCCTGAAGGCCTCTGTATACTTGTTGCAGTAAAATGACATAAATGTAGAGAAAGCGTATCTTTCTCCACACACGATCCCACCATGCGCATGTGATTGGTCGGTGCTAAAGAGGAAATACTTCACATTGAAGGCCTGTATGTGTCAGCCAGAACAAAATGACTGAAAGTATGTGAGCTTGTAAGTTAGCGGCGGTGGGTCATTTCCCTGAAAGAGGCCTTAGGTTCTCTTTGGTGGATTGGTGCTATTGAGCTCCAGAAGCAGAATTTAAGCTCCTGTATTACATTTAAATGATAGATCGGCTGGACTGACTCTTATTGATTTTGGAGCCTGCCTCTAAAGCAACTGCATTTCATCTTCTGTCCAGCAGTAACCATGGCTAATAAATGGCCTCAGCCACTCCTTCATTCGCCATCTTCTGCCTGTCCTCTGACCAGTCCTGTCGTAAGTGGATGTGAGCCGAACTGAGCAGGAATAACTCAGAAAAACAGGGATGGTGGGAAAGAGTGGTTGAGAATGGATGCTTGTTTACATGGAGAGTTACAGCTTCATGGTCTTGTGCTTTGCCGCGATGACAAGTCTTGATTTCATGCGCGACCTGCAGCCTCTGCCATGTGATTACGACCGGACACCTTGGTCTCGGCTCTTTATGAGAACCTTTCATAACACTTTTAATACACCGATTAATTTCCCAGACACTGGTTTGTCATTCCTTTCCTGAACTGTGTGGAACTATCGATTGTGTCGCTGGTCCCGGAGAGCTATTCAGTTTTACATAATTGATGTAGACTGCAGTGTTTTGTCTCTCGTTCTAGCGCCTGGGCTGTTTTCAGCCTCTCAGCATTTATGAGCACATCTCCTTCGCAAGGATTTGCTGTTTCAGGGTTTTCTGGAACCGTACCTGAGATGTGTTTCTCTTTTTGGAGATCTTCCTGATACAGCCCAGTAGCTCTAACTGTGAATCAATGTTTAACAGAATTTAAATCTTTTTTTTGTTACCCAATTTTCTCCACATTTTTGCTGAGCCGCTTATCCCACCCACTCTCTAGGACTCCGCCTATCACTAGCAAGCACATGCCTCTTTTTAAACTGCCGCTGATGCAGCATTACTAGGCAGCCATCTCACTCAGAGGAAAGTGCTGGATCCCCGGCTCTGGCTGTGCTGGCCAGTGTCACAATGGGAGTGTTGGGGCGGGAATAGTGCCATCTGCCCATCTAGAGAGAGCATGGTCAGTTGTGCTCTCTCAGGCTCCGGCTGCTGATGGCGAAGCAGTGGGACCCAGGATCCGAACTGAACTTTGCCTCGTTTCAGTAGTGGTACTCTTTTTTGGAGCTTTGTAGAACCATTTTGGAAAAGGTTTTCTTAAAAAACAATAATAGAAGCCTTTTTTGTTCTGTATAATAAGATAAGATCTACTGTAGGGTTTGCTTTTTGAGCACTCCTTTCAGCATTTAAATGGTTCATTGGGTCGTTCTGATCCTATATAGAACCATTGCATTTAGTAAGGAGCGCTTAAAAAGGGTGTATAGGTGTACACTCCAAATCAATTGGAATCATATTTACTGATTTCTAAAGATGGAAAACGATGTTCAGTATTTTGGTGCTGAAATTTAATTGTATTTATTCCAGTAAAATTTTTTTGGAATGGAGATTTTTACTAAACCAGTATTTTGTTTATTAATCATTAAAATAGTGAGAAAACCAACAAGAGTCCTTCTACCTAATCCATGTCCACGTTACCAACCCTGCCGGAACATCATGAAGGTCTGTATTTTCTTTTATATATTAAGGCTGTTAATCCTGAGCTTTGGTCCTTGCTGGCCACGGTCTGGTCCAGGCTGCATCTGGCCCTTAACGTCACTGAGCATTGCCTACCCACTAATTCCGAAGTCATCTGTCTAAGAGCAGGAGAATTCCTGTTCTCAAAGGGCTACTCTGAAGGAGACAAGAAAACAACAGCTATAAATAACCACACCAAAACATCGGTGTAGAAACGCTCGCTCCCCGGATGCTCATGGAGAACAGGAAAGGCTTGCCTTTTAAAGGTCTCACAGGGAAAGCCATAAACACACAGCTTTGCATTTGCAGGCCTGACACAATCCCTGTCGTCAGAGTCCATTTGTTTTCCGTCATTTTTATAATGTGTTGGTGGTCAGTCGGTTGCCAGGTGTAAGAGCTTGTATGTATTCTTAGAAAATAAAGGTTCCTAAGGGGTTCCTAAGGACCGTTCTCCTACAGCTCGTGGAAGAGCTTATATGTGGAGGATCAGATCAGACTGGAACTTGTTTACCTTTTTTAAATCATGATGATCATATCAGACCATGTAACAACTTTCCCCACCTCTATATCATCTTTGGATTATTGATTACATCACTAGTTGAGGACTATTTTGAAGAAGTAATGGCTTAAAAAGGTGTAGGTTCTTTGGCTGATCTGATGTCAGATAAAAAAGAAATAAATAAGAATAAATAATAGAAACATTTTGTTTAACAGTGTAAATTTAACACTGGCAGATTTGCTGTAAACAGTTGTAATCCGCCTACCGAACTGGGTAGCCTACGCGCTCTGAGGAAAGCACCGGGTCCCAAGCTCCACCACACCAGCTAACAGATGCCTCTGCAGGCAGGAGGGATGAGGGGCGAGAGAATGCCATCTACCCACCCTAACAAAAGAGAGAGCTCGGCGAATTGTGCTCTCTCAGACTCTGACTGACGATGGCAAAGTATAGCAGTTCAGCTTCAGCCAATCAAAATCGACATACTGATGATCTCATGCATATTAATAAGCAGAATCTGTTTAAGTGTCCAGTTGCAATCGGAATTATGCTCTGAGCGGCTCAGTGATCTGACGTGCTGTCACTATGGCCCATGGGCTGGTGAGTTCGAATCCCAAGCCATGCCGCTTTGCCGTCGCCAGCCGGAGTCTGAGAGAGCACAGTTGCCTGAGCTGTCTCTTTTCTGGGGGGGGGGGATTAGATGGCTCTCTCCTCTCATCACTCCAAAAGCGATGCTGGCTGGCACAGGCATCTGTTAGCTGGTGTGGTGGAGCTGGTGACCCGGTGCTTTCCTCAGAACGCGTTGGCTACCCAGTTTGAAAAGTGGCTGATTACAACTGTGTACAGCAAATCTGCCAGGGTTAATAATTTATTACAATTTATTTATTTTTTTATCTGATGTGAAATCAGCCAAAGAACCAATCAGAGTTATCAATATGTTTACATCACCTGCCTAAATTCCACTACATAGTTCCACAGCCTGCTTTCCCCAGCACATCCCTAAAACACACCGACACCTGTGCTAATCAACGTAGGTCTGCCGGTGTCCTGTCGAGCTGTGCTACTCATGGGTATGTACCACGATATCTGCACATGCACAGACCCATAGTTTCTAATGTTTTTCATTATAATTCGGATTTTCTCAGCTGCATCTACTGCAGTCTGAGCTTACTGCTGATATTTGATTGGGTATTACAGAAGTGAACATGCCGACTGATACAGTGATTTAGGCCTATGTCTCTGCTGGGGGCATTCTCAGATCTGATGCTTTTAGCTTATCAAATAATTTTAAGCTCTGTGCTCAACATTTTCCCTTAAAATGTCCTGTTTTTGCCTCCTAACCTCAGTGTCACTTTTCTCCTTTTAAATTCAGAAGGTGGTGATTTATGTGAACAAACACGGCTGGATCCACAAGGCTGGAGCTGTTCTCCAGCTTCCTACTGGAATTTTCCAGTCCACCTTAAATGGTGCAGAACTTACAGGAGGCAGAATTTCACTGCAGGGCTCTTTTAAGGTGGATTTTTAGCTTCATGCAGAGAGATGAGCACACAGAACACTATCCGTGTTGTTTATTTCTTTAAAATGATATTTTAACCCTTAACACGCCAGGGCTTATCACACACTAAGGTGTATTACTCTACAGGGACGTCTGTACAATCTGGTGGGGCTATTCTCTGGAAATAGACATTTGTGATAGCACTTTCGACCCACTGGCGGAACACAGGCTGTTTAATAAGGGGTTCAATTAAGGGGTTAAGTTTTATATCAGTCAGATCCAGTGAAGATGTGAATCTGTAGTGTCACCACTACACCACCACCACTACAAAGAACTATAATACTACTAATAAATACTAAATAATAATAAAAATACCACTTGATTCATGATCTTATCTTGTCTACACCGTCAGCTAGCATTTTAGGTATAATGATGGGGGTTAGGGGGATGGTTATGTTCAATCGTTCTGCGATCTGACCGCCCTCGCAGTTCTGAGTGGGCTGCAGGTTGCGATTTTTCAAGCACTAACTTCAATTAAACTGCATTAATATAGAAATATATACTGAATATCATTGGAAATTGTTTAGTCTGTGGCAAATCTTTAGCATTGAGGATCAAGTCAGACTGAAAGAAAAATGCATGATTCATTGATTGTATTGTTGAACGGCTGAATTCCTAATTTCCTGTAATCTTCCATGTAATGACTTTCTCCACCTCGGAGTTCTCTTCTGATTATTGATTACATCACTGTTTTAAGACTATTTAAAGGTGTAGCAAGTGCTAGTCGCACGGTTATGGTGGTATTTCTCAGTCCAGAACTCTCTTATCTTTACTGCCACTGCAATTTTACACACAACCTCAGTAACAGCCTGTCAAAATAGGCATACTGAGGACCTTAATGCATATTAATAAGCAGAACCTGCTTGAGTGTGAAGATGTACCAAAATGTTCTTGTATCCTAAAATAATCCTTGGGAAAACACAGAATAAACCATGAATGAGCCATAACATTAAAACCAATGAAAGGGGTATTGTATAACAGTGACCACCTGGTGAACAGTCAGTTCTTGAAGGTGATAAAGGTGTAAAAAGCCGGATAAGAAATGAACAAGCATAAGGATCTGAACCAAACTGTGATGGCTAGATGACTGGACCGGGTCAGAACATCTCCAAAACATCAGGCAGGTCTTGTGGGGTGTTCCCGGTATGCAGTGGTCAGTACCTACTAAAAAAGTGCTCCAAGGAAGGACAACCGGCGAACTGGCGACAGGCTCATTGATGCCCATGGAGGCCCCAAGTCACAACTTACAGTATCTGAAAGTTAAAGGATCTGGGGTCAGCTACCACAGGACACCTTCTGATGTCTAGTGGAGTTCAAGAGGCACCTACTTAATATTAGGCAGGTGGTTTTAATTTTATGGCTGGTCTGTGCATGTATGTGTGGTCTCTAGTTGCCAGGTGTTGGAGATCGAGACGGAGCAGTCTGGTGGCACGCCTTAAAGTCCTTAAAAGCAGCTATAAATAAAGAGAGGGAGCGTGAGCTACAGTCTAGTTTTTTAAAAACTGTCAGACGTGTTGAAGAAAGGCAGATGAGATGGTGACTCAGATGAGCACTGACCCCTACAAGATCACGAGCCACTCCAAGAATTCCTTCTTTAGCTTTGGAGTTAGTGCTGGAGCTTTGAGGTTAATGCTGCTAACAAGTAGAGCATGCCTGTAGGTTTCCATAGCATGTAACTAACTGTAAATCATCAGACTGTCTCCTCAGGCTGTGAGAAGATTTGTGATATCTCATAGGCTTGTTTATGTGGTTTCTGACACTGGATGACTCACTGTCATCTATAAATGTGTACGACAGTGCATTAGCATCACTAGAACAGTAGTAGCAGCCATCTTGATGTAGGGCCCCAATGATTCTGTGAAAATTATGTCACCGATACTGATTATAAGTGGATAAAAAGATTGATAACCAGCAATATCTGCCAATATCTTTAGACAGACTTGGGAAAATGAACCTACCAAAGGTGCTACACAAGGTACTTGTACACAAGGTACACAAGGTGAGGAATTCCAGAGAAGAACCACACTTGGTTCCCGCACAATGTTTGGGAACGAGATTATTTGAAAGAACCTTCACATATTGCAGAGCTTTAAAAATACATGGAAGTTCTTTAAACTTCTAACTAAGGTTCATCACACTCTTATATACAGATCACACTCCGCTGAAGCCTTCCAATTCACCAGGCAGGCCGTTCCTCTGGGACCTCCAGATTTTTGCTCTGACCCAAATTGCATCACAGTGGACCATCTGGGGGTCCCAGGGGAGCAGTTGGAAGCCACCGTTTTAGGGAGGAAAAGGCTTTCCTCTGTGGAATTGCACAAAGAACAATTTCTTAGCCTTTTTTAAAGCCTTTGGGGCTACGAACTTGCTGATGTGTCAAATTCGATGTTTCTTGATGTTCTATTAATATCTTTGCGATAATAAAGTGCAGGAATCTGTCCGTCTATGTTTCGGGTGAAACTGACCAATGGACGCTAAGGACTTCAGTTTTTCAGGTTTTGGGCCAGACTATCTCCTCAAGCAGTGCTCTAGGTCATGTTGGGGCTCATAATGGGTTTTGCTGGATGTTCTTTTGAAGGAGGGAACTACAGTGTTTGAGCTTCATGGTTTGTTACTGAAGTGCAAATGGGTGGGGCTAAAACTGCTGTGGGTTGAACAGGAAAAAAGTATTTGGACACCTGCTCATTCATTGTTTTTCCAAAATCAAGCGTATTAATGATAGCTCATCCTGCTTTTGTTGGAGTAACTGTCTCTACTGTCCAGGGAGGAAAACTTTCTACTAGATTTTGGAGAAATGCTGTGAGGATCTGATTGCATTAAGCGATAAGAGCATTAGTGAGGTCAGGATGTTGGATGATCACCAGCCCTAGTTTTGGATGGAGCACCAACCATCATTCCAGAGAACACAGTCAGTTCCAAAGCTGGAGGCCTTGATACCCCTCTAGCCCACGCCTGGCATTAGTTTAATGATTATCTGCTCCAGATAATCCAGAGAGTCCTATTCTATTAGCAGTACCTCTCTCCAGGCACTGGACAGGCTGTGTGCATGCATTTGCACATCCGTGTCAGCATGGGGTGTCTACAAACGTTGGTTGGGGGTTTAGAATGGGGTGTGTTTTGAACAGTTTGGCTTTGACTAACAGCATTAGCACTAGCATTAGTGTCAGGCCCAGAGCTTTGCTATTAGATCAGGCTGTGCGGAGCGACAGCGCTAAGTGTAGTAATGCTGACTGAACGGCGTTCGGCCCTTATCTTCGTGTTAGCGCGGCGGATACAGAGAAGAGAGGACTTTTAGCAGCCTGTTTGATTTTGGCCCTGGGTGCACTAATAAGAACATCCCTATGTATCAAAGCTTGGCCGCTAATTTGCTTCCAAGGAAAACCTCTAGCGGCAACTATTGATCATTCAGTTAATGCCATTATCTCACCTCCACTCATCAGTTTTTGCATGGGGATCTACTTCCAGCCAAGTGTGAAAAAACACCACAGCTCCCAAGGTCAGTTCTGATCAATGCCGGATCAGATTCCACAGAGTTAACAGAACCGTAAACCGCGGTGTCACTGTCAGAGGATATGAGGGGCTTTTTTACAGTGTTTTTTTATATTAAACCAAACTGACAGATTCTGAGGTTAGAGCGAGTAGAACGAGGCACAGATAAGCCACTGGTTTGGGTTCTACATTGAACAGGTTCTCTCGGTTCCCATATGAAACACTGAGTCAGCCCTGAATCCCCGCCCCCTCTCTTTTCACTCTCCATACTCCTCTCTCTCTCTCTCTCTCTCTCTCTCTCTGCCTCGTTCTCTCTTGCTTTCTCCTGTTTGATCTTCCTTTTCTCTCTTGCTCTCTCTCTTGGTCATTTTCTCTCTCTCTCGTTCCTCTCTCTCCCTCTCCCTCTTTCTCTTTTCCTTGTTATCTATCGCCCCTCACTCTTTCTCACCCCCCTTTCTTTCTCTCTCCCTCCCTCTCTCTACCCCTCACACACACTCTGGATCTCGTTCTTTCTCTTTTTTCTATCTATCTTGTTCTCTCTCCCCTCACACTCTCTCTCTCTCTCTCTCTCTCTCTCTCTCTCTCTCTCTCTCCCTCATTCTCTTTTGCTTTCTCTTTTTTGATTTTCCTTTTCTCTCTCGCTCTCTCTCTCTTGGTCATTCTCACTCTCTCGTTTTTCTCTCTCGTTTTCCCCCTTTTTTTTTTCTTGTTCTCTTTTGCCCCTC
This sequence comes from Salminus brasiliensis, assembly GCF_030463535.1. Classification (NCBI taxonomy): domain Eukaryota; kingdom Metazoa; phylum Chordata; class Actinopteri; order Characiformes; family Bryconidae; genus Salminus; species Salminus brasiliensis. Next base: position 6,331,220 of record NC_132878.1, on the reverse strand, counting down.
ACACTTTCACACCCCCCTTTCTCTCTCTCTCTCTTTACACTTCTCTCTCTCTCTCTCTCTCTCTCTCTCTCTCTCTATCTCTCTCTCTCTGTCTTGTTCTCTCTTGCTTTCTCTTTTTGCTCTACCTTTTCTCTCACTGTCTTTGTCATTCTCGCTCTCTCACTTCTTCCTCTCCCTCTCTCTACCCCCCCACATACACACTGCGTCTTGTTCTCTCTCTTTCTCCATCTCTATCTTCCTCTCTCTCTCTCCTCACTCTCTCTCTTTCTCTTTCTCTCTCTCTCTCTTGTTCTCTCTCTCCTCACACTCTCTCTCTCTCTCTCTCTCTCTCCCTCTCTCCTCTCTCTCTCTCTCTCTCTCTCTCTCTCTCTCTTGCATTCTCTTTTTTTGCTCTTCCTTTTCTCTCACTCCCCTTGTCATTCTCGCTCTCTCCCTTCTCCTGTTCCCTCTCTCTTCCCCTCACACTCTCTTACTCGTTGTCTCTCTTTCTCCATCTCTATCTTCCTCTCTCTCTCTCTCCTCACACACTCTCTCCCTCTCTCTTTCTCTCTCTCTCTCTGTCTCACTCTCTCTCCCCTTGTCATTCTCGCTCTCTTGCTTCTCCCGCTCCCTCTCTCTACCCCTCACACTCTCTTACTCGTCTCTCTTTCTCTATCTCTATCTTCCTCTCTCTCTCTCTCCTCACACACTCTCTCCCTCTCTCTTTCTCTCTCTCTCTCTGTCTCACTCTCTCTCCCCTTGTCATTCTCGCTCTCTTGCTTCTCCCGCTCCCTCTCTCTACCCCTCACACTCTCTTACTCGTCTCTCTTTCTCTATCTCTATCTTGCTCTCTCTCCCCTCACAAACTCCCTCTCTATCTCTCTTGCTCCCTCCCCCCTTTCTCTCTCCCTCCCTCTCACTACCCCTCACACACTCCCTCTCTCTCTCCCTCTAACTCATTCTCTCTCTTTCCCCATCTCTATCTTGCTCTCTCTCCCCTTACACAGTCCCTCTCTATCTCTCTCGCTTCCTCTCTACCCTGTGCCCCCCTCCTTTCCCTCTCTCTCTCTCTCTCTCTCTCTGTCTCTTGTTATCTCTCTCTCCCCTCACTGTCTTGCTCTCTCTCCCTCTCTCTCTGTAGAAGTGTGACTGTCTGTTGAGTCTGGAGGCGTACTCTGTGGATCAGAAGAGGAGAGTGTGTCAGTGTTTGAGCGACAACATCGAGAAGCAGCTCCAGCTGCAGCGCAGAGAGAACTTCGGCCCACCAGAGCAGGTACGCGCTCCCTTCACACACTCCTTCACGCGCTCCATCGTACACTCCATCAGACTCCCCTTCACACACTCCATCAGACACTTCTTCATGCACTCGCTTGCTCGCCTCTGTTTTCTGCTGTGCTCCTGCGGCCGTGGCCTCATCCTGTGGAGTCGCTTAGTAGCACCTTTAGTTTTTAGAGTGGAGCGTTTTAAGGAATATCTGGGGCGGGTTGGGTTTCTTTCCATGTGATATGGGAATAATCAGCCTTGGGAATGCAGAAGGCTGGGAATGAGCTGCCTTATGATGGTATAGACCCCAATTATCTTCTGAAAAATGACTGTAAGACATGGAAACATCATGGAAACATCAGATAAACATCATGGAAACATCATGGAAACAGAGAAACATCATGGAAACATGTTTTGTTAGCTCTTGTAAAGACTGGCTCATATTGTGCCCCACTCTTGCCTTGTTTGAGGGTGGTCTTTGAAATTAATCCATAAGACACTCTATTGGTCAGTTTCTAGAGACCACTTAAGCACTGACCTGTAGGACCTGAGTCGGTGGTGTTTATTGACTAGACTCTAGGTATCTAGAGCAATGGGTCAATATTCAGCATGTTTTTAGCATGTGGTTAGCATGGTTAGCCCAAACAGGAAGCACACCATTTTGTCCTCGGGTTCCATATTGACCCCACATATGGAAGCCCACCTGGAGGGGTAAACATGGGCCTCTTCCGAGTTGATAAGACCCATCTGAGATTAAGGTGGGCTGTAACGATGGAGCCCATCCCAGTAACAAAGTATCTACAAACCTATTCAAAGCCCATGCCCACCTGAAACCCACCTAGCCCACATCCCACCCATGTGAGCCCCACATGAGCATGTTGGCTGGTTTGGTTTGTTAGTAGCTCCTTTTTTAGACATGCTGTGGGCACATAGGCCTATCATTGATTTCAGATCCACTCCACTGTCTTATTACATAATAGCTGAGAGAATGAAGAGCCATTCATTGTGATGAAGACACACAATTAGCCTCGGGGCACAACAGCACGACTTCCTGAGTGGCTGGTTCTATTGGGTGGATAGAGTAGGGCCAAGTGTTTCTTAGAGAGGTTGCCATGGACTGTAGAGCCTTTACAGGTGTGTGTGTCTGTGTGTGAGTGTAGGTGTGAGTGTATATCTGTCAGGCTGCAGGCCTTGGAGCTCCAAATTGGACTGTTGGTGGACTGTTTTGTCTGAGTTTGAAGGGGAATGGGGGTAGACTTTTTTGGAGGGTATTGAAAATGATATGTAAATATTGTATAAATAGTATTTTGCAATGTTTATGCCAACAGGCAGTTCCTCATTCTTCAAACAAAAGTTCTTCTAGAATCCAAAAGATCCCTCCAATCTTAGACTCTACTAAATATAGAAGTCAGTCTGGAGACCCTAATACTCTACACACTCTACACTCTGCCTAAGTACTAAGAGGAGGGTCTTCAGTCTGGGTTTAAAGACAGCGAGTGTTGGACTCCCAGGGGAAGTTTGTTCCACCACTTCGGTGCAGGACAGAAAAAAGTCTGGACGCTTGTCTTCCGTGGATCTTAAAGGATGGCGGGTCGAGCCGAGCTGTACTTGATCTGGAAGGGCTCTTGGTACAGATCAAGGTTTTGACCATTGAGATCAAGTACGGAGGGGCTGGCTGGACCAGTCTTGGCTTTGTAGGCCAGCGTCAGAGGTTTGAATCTGGTGCATTTGACATGACATGATAAAATGTCTTAAAATGACTTTAAAAAGTGTAAAATAATGCCAATAGCATAGTTAGAGTCACAATTTTCCAGTATTCCTGCATAATTTATTCATTTATGTATAGACAAAGTCATTGAGAGTGGGGGC